>NC_057865.1:298012384-298129884 GCF_019393635.1 Dromiciops gliroides | reverse complement strand
AACTAGATATCAGGACAGACAAACCTAAGAAGTAAGGGGAGATTAAAATTCTATACCAGAAAGTCAATTAGGCATGGCTACTACATGACTGGAACTAGGAGACAGAGATAGCCCCAAAGGTCAGGATGATCATTTCAAAAAAATCCCCCTCAACTCTCAGGAATATGACAAGCATCCAAGCTTTCCTCACTCCACCCCACCCCACCCCAAAAAGGAACTTTCCAGTTTTCAAATGCACACTACATCTATCCTCTATAAAAGCTTTTGCCTTCCTTCTGTTCTGGAGAAGGAAGTTTCTAAGCCACCCTTCTCTCCAGGGGTAAAGTGCCAAATAAAAGACCATCTAATTCTAATTGGTCTGTGTATGAGAATGTAATTTTTATTGAGGAATACTTAAGAACTACCACTTCTCCCCCATAACATCAGAATCATCCATAAAATAAACTGCTTGGGATTACAAATGTGACCCATTATGTTGAAACATAGTTATTTAAATACTAAAACAACACAAAAACAAGTTGAAAGACCCTATCTTAAGAACCATGAAATCTAGGTGGACCATGGCTGACATCCACACTGCATCCTGTCCAGGAAGCTGTGTACATGGGGGTAGAATATACACAAACACACGTATGATCATAGGAGTGTAGATTGAGAATAAGAGTTCAGATCCCAAACCCAGTCTTCTGGCTCCTTAAGAACAGATGCTCTTCTGCTGACATTCCGCCTCCTTTCTTTCCAGCTCTGTAATACCTGCCAAGACTCCATTTCAGCTGGAGGCCCACCATTCTACTTACTTGTATGCTGCCATGTTGTTTCGTTAGAATTTAAACTCCTAGAGAGCAGGTCTTGATTCATGTTTTCTTTGCATTCCTGAAGCCTAGGACAGTTTACAAATCTATCCTAGAACCCTAAAAGCTTGTTAACCTGGATGAAATTGAACTAAAACCCAGTTAGACTGCACTAGGGGAATTGACCTCCTCCTCTTTTCCTCCCAAAGTCCTTCTGGCATACTTCCTTCCACTTGATAATGAAGCCTGTGCTGCCTTCCAATGGCTCTGCCATTGCTGTAGCTTTCACTTTGCAGATGCTTGGAGAACTTCCAGCATAACTGAAATGGAGCTGGATTTAGGACTGGCTGACTGCCCAAAGACAACTTGGGAAACATCCTTTTGAAAGAGGCTATAAGATGTAGACCATTCAAGTTCTTTTCCTCCCAGGTCACTCTCCCATGCCGAGCAGAGCAGGTTCCCCTATTTCCTGGGATAACTATTCCTGGATAAACATATTCCATTACCTTAGGAAAGTTGGACAGATTTTAATCAAACTGGGTCAAGCAGGGTATTTTACCTCTTAGAAAATAAATTGGGTGCACGTCCCATCACCCACGTGAAATAGGCCCTTTTCCTTCATCTGGCCAATGGCATGATGGAAAGATGAAGAGTCTACTAAGAAAGGGCATTTCTGGGGCCAGCAGAACCACTGATTCCAAAGCTATCAAGAAAAGGGGGTGGTGGGACCTTTCATGATACTCGGCAACCCTGTGACAAACCCCACCAAGGTGGAGGTAACATGTCCTGGAGTTGCTGTCAGGCTGGGGCAGGTGGATTCAAAGATGATCCCCCCAGAGTCAGTCAGATGACAGATGCTCAAGCTGCTGCATACCTCCTGCTCACCTCCCGCATGCTTTTGCATTCAAACCTGAAGGATTGTTTGAAAGCACAACAGCAAAGCCTGGCTGAGTTAGGGGGACTTTTCTTCCAACTATGGGGGGCCGGGTTCAGGAATATTCCTCAGGCTTTTAGGATGTTCAAAACACTTTGAAGAAGTTGGAAAATGTCGACTGGAGCTGGAGCAGCTTTTTGATATCATGGTCGAGGCTTCCTCAGAATAGCCTAACCCAAGCTCTGGGCTTCAACCCCCAAAGAACACTCCCAAATCAAGCGAAGTCAAGGAAGCATTTATTCAGTGCCTGTTTCTGTGCCAGGGACTGTGTTAAGCACTGATGAAACAAAGAGAAAGATTAAGCAACCTCTGCTCTCACAGAGCGTACAGCTCTCAGGGGGAGAGAACCACATGTATCTAGATGTATGGAATGAATACAAAGGAATCCAAGGGTGTTCAGTGAATACTTATTTGAGAAAGGAGTGTCCTGGATAACTAGGTGAGACTGGAAAATCCATCAAAGTCATCCAGGTTCCACTGACAACTGAAATCCCTTCACTAGAAACAGCAGCATGCTTGTCCATTGTGAAATGAATGTGGCAGCCAAGTGACCTTGTGGGGCCAGGCCAGCAAGGGCACCAAGACACCTGGAAGTAGCCAGCCCACATGAGCAAGGGAGCAGCTTTCCCATCACTGACAGTTACTCTCTGAAGTCAACTTAGAGAAGAATTCTCAATGGGGAGAAATATACTCTCACATCCAGGAGTGATGAGCTATCCACATGGTCCTCTATGTTCCATATACATAGGTCTGCTTCATTGTCAGCATACTTTCAGTTTGGGCCCACATAACCCAAGGACCTGATTTATATGCAAGAGGAGAGTATCCCCCACTTGAAAAGGGTTGTAACTACTGCTCTGCCGTAAACGTCATAGTGAATTGTCTTGTGTAAAAGGCTGATTGGATATTGAACTGGTTGATTGAATGAAATACCCACTCATTTATTGATACCGACTGGGTAGCCCACTGGATGAGGGATTGGGAGGGAAATAATAAAAGTCACAACCCCAGGGTTGCCCCTAGCATCCTGAAGGGAGGAACAGGCATGTACTGTCACATGTGTGAGTAGGAAATGGACAGTGAGCCCAGAAGGATGCTACAAGGAGAACTTGCAGAGTATAGAAAGAGTGAATTTAAGAGCTACTATATTGTCGGCATGTAATAAAGTCTTGTTGGTTGAGTGTTGGAGCTGTAGTTAGGAGATCTTAATTAGAACATATTGCTCAATATTTACACAATTGTGTGACCTGGGGTAAGTTGTTTACATTCCATGAGCTGGTTTCCTCCTCTGTAAAATATGGATACTGATCTTTGCAGCCCCACCCTTCCCAGCCTGCTTTTAGGAAATCATTCAGTAAACCTTAGGATACAATTGCAATGGAGCTGTTATTATTAGAAAAGGAAGATGATTCATCTAAAGACCAAATAGATACTAATGGTTGCTTATATTTCTGCTGGGGAAGGGAATGATGGCTTAGTTTAAGTGATGGACTCTGGATTATAGGTGTGGGTAAGCAAAGGTATTGACCAAGACTGACCCCTGCTGGAAACTTCTTTAGGAGAGGAAATTGATCTCTCAGGGTAGGAGGGAAGGGTGTTGGCCCTAAAAGAACAGAAGGCCACCAGGGAAAGACGGGAAATGATGAACCACATGGCCATACCCCTTCTACTACCTCTTTGTCTGAGATGCCACCCCTGCCCTCTTCACTTCAGCTGAAGAAAAATAGACTGTTTCAGCCCTTCATTTCAACTTTGTGTGTCTTTCTGTTCCAAGAGTGTCTCTTATACACAACACATGGTATGATTCTGGTTTCCAATCCATTCTTCTATTTGCTTCTGTTCTATGCATTACCTCATCCCAGTCACATTCCAAGTTATGATCAATAACTGTGCATTTCCTTCTATCCCATTTTCCTCCATTTATCCTTCTCTCTCTTTTTATCCTGTCCCTCCTTGAAAGTGTATTGCTTTTGACCACTATCTCTCCCAGTCCAACCTCCCCTTTATATCCCCCCCTCCATATCTCTTATCCACTTCTCCTATCTCTAAAGTCTATCTATAAATGTAATCTTCCTTCTTTGAACCAATTTCAATTCCAATTCCACTGAGGTTCAAGCATTGCCCACCATCCCTTCTTGCTATTTCTCCCCACCATAAAGCTCTTCCTTCCACATCTCTTTTTGGGAGAAAATATCCCTCATTCTTTCTGGTTGCTTGAAATATTTTCTTTTTTGCTTGGAATTCTGGAAATTATCTATAATATTCCTGAAAGGTTTCACTTGAAGAAATTTTTCAGAGATGATTGGAGGATTCTTTCAGCTTCTCCTTTACCCTCTAAGACATCAGGATAGTTTTCCTTTATAATTTCTTAAAATAGGATGTGTAGGCTCTTTCTTTGATTATGGCTTTCAGGTAGTCCAATAATTCTTAAGTTATCTCTCAAATCTACTTTCCATGTTTGTTAGTTTTCTAATGAAATATTTCACATTTTTTTAATTTTTTCATTCTTTGGACTTGGTTTTATTATTTCTTGAAGTCTCATACAGTCATTAACTTCCACTTACCCAATTCTAATTTTAAGGAATTATTTTCCTTCATGAGCTTTTGTAATTCTTTTTCCATTTGGTCAATTCTGCTTTGTAAGGAGTTCTTCTCTTCAGTGAATTTGTGTTCCTCTTTTACCATTAGGCCAATTCTATTTTTAAAGTGTTATTTTCTTCAATATTTTTGATATCTCTCCTTTTTAACCAGGCTTTTATTTCTCTTTTCATAATTTTCTTGCATCACTCTCATTTTGTTTCCCAGCTTTTCCTCTTCCACTTTTACCTCTTTCTTTACCTCTTCCAGGAATTGCTGTTGAACTTAGTACCAGTCAGCATTTTTCTTTGAGTTGGTTTGCTTGCAACTGTTTTTACATTGATGTCTTCTTCAAAGCTTATGTCTTGGTCTTCCTTGTCACCATAATAGATTGTTCTGGACAAGTTCTTCTTGTTGTTGTTTCTTTATTTTCCCAGCATATTTCTTCACTTTGAACTTTATGCTAAAGTTGGGTTATGCTCATTTAGGGCAAGGGAGCACTATACCAGCTTCAGGCTTTTTTGTGCTGCTGTTTTCAGAGCTGGTTCTTGAGGTCTGAAAGTTTTTTATGGATCCAAGGTCATATTATCCTGGGAGACTTGTGGTCACTGTTCTCCTGGTCTGAACTCTGGTCTTTACCTGGGAAGGGCCACTACTCCCCTGAGCTGAAAGGACTAGCACTCCTCTTGGCCCTGGAACTATGACCAGGGCCCTTGCTCCCTTGTGACCAATCACAAACACTTCTCTTTGTCCTGGAACTGGGCCCAGAACTGATTATAGACATAGACGATTAAAAATAGAGCTGCCAACAGTACCAACTGCACCCTGTACCAGCAAAGGGTCCCCTGTAATCTCCTTCTGACTAGTTATCCAAGCCCCTTACCATCTCTGGACTGAGAGCTTCCAAAATATGCAGCTGCTGCTATCACAGCCACAAGGCCCACAGCTGGTTGTGCTCTGGACCTGTGCCCAACCCATTGCCACAGATGTCCCTTACAGACCTCTTAAGTTGTCTTAGGGTGGAGAGATGTCTTCCCCTGACATTTTATTGGCTCTGACACTCCAACATTTGATTTGAGGTATCATTTTAAAGTTGTTTGGAAAGGAATGTTGGAAAAGTTCAGATGGGTCCAGGTTTATACTCCTGGAAATTAGTTTTATAACATGGAATATGGAGGGAAAATTCCCCCAAATCATCAGAACCGTCTCCAAGGAGAGACTAGATGGTCCCTTGGCACTTAGTAGTCTCAGAACTGGAAACTACCACAGAGGGTATCTAGTCTATCCCATGCCTTAGCAATTACAGCCCAAATAACATACTCCACTTCAAAAGTGGCTATGTATCATACTCTTGAGGCATGCTGGAGGTGGGAAACTCCTTACCTTCCAAGGGAGGCCATTCTATTTTGGTAGAGCTCTGAGTGTCAGTGATGTCACAGAGATCTGAAAGAGGTGACATCCGAGGTCCCTTCCAGCTTTGGGATTCTCTGAGTTCATAATATAGTTGTGAAATGCCCAGTGTCTTTAATGGTTTGTTTGTTAACATATAAATTAACATACTCTAGACTTAAGATATAATGGTAGTTAAGGGCAAATGAAAGACGGTGTTTTTTTTTTCTTTTTAAATAAATGTCATCTGCAAGATTTCCAGATTTATAATCTGCATATCATCACAGCCTTGTCTACTGCCAGATTACCAACCTGCTGGGAGAATAATTCCATTATTTGTTCACTTCTAATTTAGAACTTTTGCATAGCCCTTTTGTCACAATTCTGGTTTTCTTCATGTAGAGATGTCTTCCAGAGATGTCAGCCAATCCCCATTCACACCTTTCTATCCCTTGTGAGTCTCATCATCATTCTTTCCTAAGTTTGCTATGGAGTAGCATGGGATGCTCTACCCAATATGTCAGAGGTCTTTCTTGTGGTCTCTTAACACAGAGCACAAAGTAAATTCTCTCATGCCAAGTGACTAATTGCTTAAATGAACCACTGCAGGGTATTTGATTCCTCTCTTTTGCAATAATTAAAAAGAAAGTCCTTGTAAAAAAAAAACAACTCTGCTTTCTCCAGATTTCTTTTATCCTTATCCTTTTTTTTTGTTTGTTTTTGCTATTAAAAATTCTCATAAGCTTCACTTTAATGATTTTGTCATTTGTGAGCACATTAGCCTCATTGGTTACGAAGCATTGATAGCTCTCCATAGGCTCAGGCATCAATAGCTTGTAAGATCCATAAAGAGGTACAGGACAGGTCATATGCCCCATTTCCCACTCAGCCCAGCCTCAATTGAAGAAATTTCACATCAGTATGTTTTCTCTTTTTCAGCTAAATGAAGAAAATTGTATGTAGGAGGCTTTCATTAGGATCATGTCTGATTTAATTAATCTTTAATTATGGCACAGAAAAAATGAAGAGAAAGCTATGAGCAGCCAATTAATCAACCACATTTATCAAGTTGCTGGTCTTTATGACCTGTCTGGCCAACAGTAAATCAGATCCCTCCCCTTTACAATCCATGGAGCAAATGACAAAATTGTTTGCAGAAGCCACTATCTGAGTAGAATCTAAATTTGTTTTGAGTACCCACAGTAATCAGGGCCATAGACACCATTATAAATTGTTGGGCATGAATAACTGCACCATCATTGCCTAGGGACCAAGGTTGAAGTGAGTTTCAGCTCAAAGACCCAAACCCTGTATTCCCAGATTCTGGGAAGATCTTCTGTGATTGTTATGTTTTCAATCATTATTTTTAATGCAAAAAGTTAGGAGAGTAACTTGATATTATTATATGATATTATGATATCATTATAGCACCACAGAATCAGAGTCAGGTAGAAGAGACATCAGAATTTCATAGGAATGATATAATTTTAAAGTCTTTAAAATATGCAGGCCACTTTCCTTAAGCAGACCTCAGAAGCCATTCAATCCAAGCCTCCCACCCCGGTTATTTTATAGAAGAAGGACTCAGGCCCTAGAGAGGTCAGGTAATCACCTGACCATAGTAACAGAGAGTGACAGAACCAGGATTGGAAGTCAAATCTTTGAGATGTGATGATGGCCTGAATGAGGGTGGTGTCACTATGAATAGAGAAAGGAAAAGTGTGAGAGATGTTATGGAATAGGAATCAGCAGGATCTGACCACCAATTGGATGTAAAGGGAAAGGGAGAAGGAGGGGTCAACAGTGACTCAAAAACAAAAACAAAACAGTGACTCAAACAGGTTCCTCCTCCCTGTTAATCAATGAGGAAATTATTGTTAAACAACTTCTCTGGAATATTGTACAGAAGTTGGAAATACCAAAGTGAGATAGATCCAGGAGTATAGAACTATGTGAGTTGACAAAGCCAACACACAGTAAAATACAGTAAGTTAAGAAGGATTACCTGCAGGGATGTGTTGGAGCCAAGTCAAACCAGCAAAAATAGAAAAAAAAGTTCAATTTTCAATATGATCATTTATGCCTTACAAGTCAGAAAATGCTACAAATCAGGGCTGGATTTATCGTTTTGTTGCTTGTCTAGACTTTAGAAAGTCATGGAGAAAATGTTAATAATTCATATTAAACTTAAAAGTGTGTCATGAGAACCAAAGAGTTAGTTAAACATTTAGCAGCCCAGCCCAAGCCATGGGCCCTATTTGTATCAAACACAGTCCATGTTCCAAGGAATGACTGGCTATTGTAGGATGGGTTGTTTGCAGAGAAGCCAGGCTAGCAGTCTAGGATTTAATTCAGTGCTAAAGTTAGTAACAATCAGTTCATATTTAAATACTCTTCTAAGACTTGTAAAGCACATACAAACCACAGTCCTGTGAGGGAGGCAAACCAAACCTTTTTAATTTTTTTCAAATAAAATTTATTGATTCTTTTGGGGAATTTGTTAACCTCAACTTAATTATGAAATACATCCCTCCCCTACCCACTGAGCCATCTTTGGTATCAAGGTGTTTTTTAATGTTGTCATACTACTCAACACATAACCACACCACTAAGTCTGAAAAAAAAGTCAGTTGGTCAACAAGCATTTATTAATTTCTAACTTTGTGGGTATGTCAGCAGGTATGCCAAGTTCTGGCAATGCAAAGAAAGATGGATGGATAGATGGATGGATGGATAGATAGATAGATAGATAGATAGATAGATAGATAGATAGATAGATAGATAGATAGATTAGATAGATAGATAGATAGATAGATAATAGGTAGGGAGGAATGGAGAGCAGTTCCTTTCTTCTACTCAGTCAATAAACATTTATTAAACACCTACTGTGTACCAGGCACTGTGGTAAGGACTGGAAATTCCCTTCATTAATGAGTTTCTCCTGCCTGTCCATCAAAGTAAGGATAATGATACCCTCTGCAACATCATGCTTTCTAACATTTCATGAGCCTCGCTGGTACCCCACAGGACTGAAAGCTGAAAGAGAGACAATCCTGATTGCTCCTAGCCAGAGGACTCCCTTGATCCCAAAGAATAAATAGCCTTCCTCCTCCCTGCTTGGACAGGTTCTAAGATTTCTCTTAAGTTCATCAAACAGTAAGTCAGCCTTGAAGTGTGAACATAGTGCTCTCTGCTGCTCATCAGCTATCATGCCCTCTGCTATTCTTGCCAGCCTTCCCAGCAGGATTGTTGCACAGATCTGACAGTCAAGGTTCAGTGATGCCCGTGGTCTCTGTGTTATCCACTCCTCCCTCTGTCCCCTTTCATATAATACTGTTAATATGCCTGTTTCCTCTTTTGGTCCCTCATCTACCAGCCACCACATAAAATAGTAGCCAAATACTCACTGTATCCACCATTGACCTTCAGAAGTCATGGTGAGGCTAGAAGGGCACTCATAACTGGTTTCCAACATACTTCACTCCACCCCTGGCTCTGATGTTGGTTGTGAGATCATTTTCTTTAGCTGCCTTTAAAGATGTGCTAATGCCATGGTAGCAACTTTCCTCTTCACTCTGTGACTTTTCTTGCTCCTGTAAAAACTCCTGGGAAGAACGTTCTCATTATACCCAACTTTTCTGTGAATATCATCTCAATCACAAGTGTCTGGATGTCTTTGAGCCTGGCACACCTTCTTTGCTCCTCCTCCTGACCCACGGGAAGATGCCTGCAGAGAGTGGCTCCATCCTTGCTCATCCCTCTCATCATAGGGATGCTAGCCAGACAAAATCCTCTCATGTAGCCTCAGATCATCATCTCCTTGCTTCCTATAACATTTCACTTTATTTCTTCTCATCATCCTCCCTTTATCATTGGCATAGCTGGGGATGCTAGGCTTTGCCTAATATTCCAGAGAGTTTATTGATGTCACTTCAATGACATCCCACTTTTCAACAACCTCCTGAAACTGGATCAAGACCCCTTGGACCCTTGGACATTCTTTTCATCAGGTTGGTTTTTTTTTAATTTTTCTTGTTCTAAAAATGAACATGTTTATCTTTGATCTTTCCCACTTTGGTCATGTTCTCCACCTTGGAAGAAATCACCTAATGATTTTTTACCCTCATGGATTGATCCACCTGTATAGATCACTACAATTTTAAAGCATCATCGAGTCCTTATGTTGTGGCCAAAAATATTCATCCCCCGATGTCTGACCTTCAGGTGATACGTATGCCCCTTCACACTTACTGAGGCATAGCTTCAAATGATTTTCATGTAGCTCATGCCTGGGGTCAAGTCTAAGCCTTTTCATCTTGGGTAGGATAAGCTAGAGTCACCCTCCACAGGGTAATCTTCTAGAGCTCAGGGTGAGGTCTATACCATGCTGAGGAATAAAAGGGATGAGGCTTGATTTGAGATTGAGGAAATTTCTGCTGTCTATGGTGTCATTTATTAATGTTAGGCACTATCCTAGGCTATGGAATTGTAAAGACAAAATAAAACCATCTCTTTCCTCCTCTTCCAACCTTTATTTTTCTTCTTCACCTCTTAATATATAAATATGTACCATTCAATCCTTTCCTCATTTGAGAACAAGATTTCTATAGTGATGTAAGGTTTGTGAAGCATTGTATATATGCTATTTGATTTGATCTTAATAGAAACCCAAGGAGGTAGGTGCTATTATTAACCTCATTTTATAGATGAGAAAACTAAGTGTGAGAGAAGTTGTGACTTTACTAGAATCACACAACTAGGTTGTGCTGCAATAAGTGTCTGAGGTGGGACTGAAGTCCAGGTCCTCCTGATTCCAACACTGTGTCACCTAGACTGAGTCTAAGTATTAGGTGCCATAGTCACTTCAGCATTTCTTCCATCTCTTATACTCTCAGAAAAGGAATGATCCTTGGAGTTCATCTAATCCAAACTTTACTTACAGAATAAATCTATCCATAACATTTTTGACAAATCATCAGCCACTCTTGGCTTTATTATCTCCAGGTTCAATGGAAAAGTCACTACATCCCAAAGAAGTGTGTTCAACTTCAGGACAGCTCTTTCTTGGGGCTCATTTGTTGGTTTATTCACCCTATACCACGACACTTCTATTGCCCTGATATCTGTGGGAAATGAAGTATATCTTAAATTATTTTTTGTTTTGTATTTCATTAGAGGTAAAAATCATATACTTTCATAAACTTCATCTTTCCCCTTTCTTCTAAGTCTCATGTTAACCATGTTAATCACTTGCTCAAAAAGCAGAAATCACCCACGTTTTGCCTAGGGTAAAAGGCAATTTCATCTAGGATTTAAAGTCCTTCATAATTGGGTTCTAGCATTCCCTTACAATCACTTTACACATTCTACCTTCATATTATGAGGCAGTTTCTTCATTTCACACAGTATGCCTTCAAGTCAAACTGGTCCACTTTGTTACTTCTTAGGAACAACATTCATTCATCTATCGCCAAGCCTTTAAACATATTTTCCTCATGCCTGGAATGGACTTTTACCTCACCTCTCAATCTTAGAATCTCTATTTCCCTTTGATGCCTCATTCCTTTCCTCTTTCATGAGGTCTTTCCCAATCTCCTCTTCTCCTAACAATTGCTAGAGTCCTGCCCACAAAATTTTCTATATAGAATCCACTGGAGAAGGAAATTACAGACCACTCTAGTGACTTTACTGAGAAAACCTTGTATGGGACCACAAAGAGTAAACACAACTTAATGAGAGTAATAATAAGCTCTTATTGGGGACAGGAACTATTGATTCTGTGTCTTTGTAGCCTTCATATTTAGCACAGTAGATTGAACATAGCAGACAATTAATAAACACCTGCTAATTGATTGTTTGATTCCTGCCCTGCTATTAGAAAGGAAACTCCTTGTGAATAGGAACTCTATTGTATCCACCACAGTGCCTATCACATAGTATGCACTTAACAAATGCTTCTTAATTGAATGATTAGCTCAAGGGGCTGATAAGAGAGCATTATAGCAATGGCATAAGATCAATAATATAATAATAGCTAGGACTTATATAATGTTTTTAGGTTTCCAAAGAATTTTTACATGTAAGTTCCTTTGATCCTCACAACAACCCTGTGAGGTAGGTAGGTGCTATTATTGCCCCTGTTTTAGAGATGAAGAAACTGAGGCTGAGTTTAAGTGACTTGCTCAGGGTCACAGCGATTTTAAGTGTCTGAGGCAGGATTTGAACTCATTTTCCTGACTTTCAAGTTATGTGCTCTATCCACTGTGCAACACAGCTGCCTTAATATTTTTTTACTTTCCATGAAAGAAAACTAGCCTCTTGTCTTCCACAAACCAGAATTAACCCATTTAATTGAGTGTTGCTGTGTAGAGACAGCCTGAGCGGTCCCTGAATTTCCTTTGATGCATTTGGGAGTCCTGCTGGATTGGATTGGAGGCTGCTAATTGTAAGGTGAGATCCTTTTTGCCTATCTCATTCTGCCAGCTTTCATATGGTGAGGATGACGGTCATGCTGATGGTGATGATAGTAATGAAGGTGATGATGATAGCAGCTAACATTTGCATTACATTTTAAAATTTGCAAATCATTTTGCATCAAGAATCTTATCTAAGCCTCACAACAAACTGTGTGTGCTGTATGTGTGTTTATGTATGCATGTTGTCAGTACCCGTTGATCTAGAGGTAGGCACTGTCTTTTTTTCATCTTTCTATTCCCCATCTCTGAATTTGGCACCTTGGACATAGAAGGTGCTTAACAAACATTTGTCAAATTGAATTCGATGTGCCCAAGGAGATTTTGCTCCAGCCATATACTGCACATTTCTATTTCAAGAAACTCTTCCTTCTCTGTTCTTCCACTGCCCATGGGATGGGAAATGCTGGTGGCTCTACTCCAAGTGACAAAAGACATTTCCTAGGAGAAAATAATGCTGTTTGTTTTAGTGAAGGTAATTCAGCACTTTCTGAGAAAGGGTGTTTGCATCTTGTTACTGTTGTGGACACCAGAAAAGGCTGCTGATTGGACTAATAATGGTAATTTTTCCCCATTTATTTCAAGTGGGTTTCTTCTGGGTACAGGATCTCTGCGCTGGCTTTCAAGTGTGTATTAGGATGTCAGGCAAAGGAACTCGAGTGGCTATGTAATCTTTCTAATGCACCTCTCAGATCATGTTACCCTCTGCCAGAAAATGTATTAGCACCACCAAATCACAGAATTTCAAAGTCCAAGGTCATACAGACCAACCCTTATCCAAAGCCCAAATCTCATCTATCTGTTCAGCTGCTGCTTGAGCCTTGTATGCAATGAAAACCCCCTACATTTGGAGGCAGCCAGATCCATTTTGGACAGCTCCTTTGTTAGGCAGTATTTCCTGATTGAGAGCTGAAATGTGCTCTTCTGTTACTTACACTAATCAGGCATAGTTCTGTCATCCTATACCAAGAAATACAAGTCTCTTTCTTTTTCCATGTGACAGTCTTTTTTTTCTTCTTCTCTAAGAGCCTTCCAAGTGGGGACAGAGAGAGAGTGAGGGGGGCATATCATTCCAATATAGTTATTAATGGAAAAGGAAAAGAAAACACCTTATAAAAATGATTCATGCCACATTAATACAGTCTCGGAAATTTTTGAATTGGTCCAGTTATCATGGAAAGGAAGTTGGAAATATGCTAAAGGAAAGTGATCCAGAGAGCCTTTGATCCAGAGAGCCTGTTACTAGACTTACACTTCCAAGGAGGTTAAAGACAGAAAGTTCTCCTATATTCGTAGCAGCACTGTGACAACAAAAATACTGAAGGAAAAGATGGCCATAGATTCTAGCATTCCTGCTAGCTACCATTCCATATCTCTCATCACTTTTATGACTAAACTTCTTGAGAAGGTTGTCTATAATCAGTGCCTCAACTTCTTTCCTCTTCTTGAATTTCTGTAAAGTTACCAATGACCTCTTAATTGCCAAATCTAATGTCCTTTTTTTAACAGTATCTTGTCATTCCTCATCCTTCTTGACCTCTCTGCAGCCTTTTATTCTGTTTACCTTCTCCTTCTGTAGTCTCTCTCATCACTAGATTTTCATGACACTGCTTTCTTCTGGTTCTCCTGCCTAACATGACCACTCATTCCAAGTTTCCTTTGCTGGTTCTTAATCAATATTACTCCTACTAACTGGGAGTGTCTTCCAAGGTTCCAATCCAGACACTCTTCTTTTCTATATCTATACTGTCACTTGATGATCTCATCATCTTCCATGTATTCCATTATCATCTCTAGGATGATGATTCTTGGTTGTATATACTCAGCCCTAGTCTTTCTGTCTTGAGGTTGAGTGCTTCATCATCAATTGCCTTTTGACATCTCTAGATATCCCATAGGCATCTGAAACTCAATTTATTCCTCAAAATAATTCTTTCTTCTTAACTTTCCTATAACTATTAAGGATACCACCACCTTCTCTGTAACACAGTCTCACAATTTTTTAAAAAGTAATACATGAGTAGTCATGGAAAACATCTTCACATTAGCTAGGTTGTGAGAGAAAACAGATAAAAACAAAACTTCACATTAAGGAATTGTCAAAAAAATGTGTTTCAATCTGTTTTCAGATACCATCAGTTCTTTTTCTGTAGATGGATTGCAAATTTCATAAGTCCTTTGGAGTTATATTGCCTTCCTGAAAATAGCCACATGCCTCCAAGCAGATCATTTTACACTATTGCTGTTATTTTGTATACAGTACATTTCACTCTGCTTCAGTTCATGTAGGTCTTTCCAGGTTTTTCTGATAGCATCCTGATCATCATAACTTTTATATAGTACCTTAAAATTGACAAAGAATTTTCTTCACAATAGCCCAGAAGATTAGGTACCATACGTTTTGCCATTATAGGCAATCATCATAACTATTCCCCTCCATCCTATTACCTTCCCATGATATTTACTCTATTTTCTATCTTCTTTTACCCTATTCCTCCTCAAAAGTGTTTTGTTTTTGACTGCCCCCTCCCCCACTCTGTCCTCCCTTCTTTTACCCTTCCCTCCTTATCCTCTTCCCCTCCTCCTTTCCTGTAGGGTTAAACAGATTATTTCTCCCAATTGGGTGTGTATATTATTCCCTCTTTGAGCCCACTCTGATTAAAAGATTAAGGTCTTTGAGCTAATTCTGTGTTCTAAATTTTTCTTCCTCCCTCCCTCCCTCCTCAACCCTCCCTATGAAATCAAACAATTCAAAATAAGTTATACCTGTGCAGTTATGCAGACCATCTTCACCACCCTTGAAAGTGTTTTGCTTTTTACTGATTTCTCCCCTAATCTGCCATTCCCTCCTTCCCTTCTTCTTCCCCGCCTTATCTCCTCCCCCTTCCACTTTCCTTCAGAGCAAAAATATACTACTATACCCACTTGAGTATATATGTTATTCCCTCTCTGAGCCAATTCTGATCATAGTAAGGTTCACTCACTCCCCCACTCCTTTCCCCTCTTCCCCCCCCACCAAGCTTTTTTCTTGTCTCCTTCACATGAGCTACCTCTCCCCAGTCCAGCTCTCCCCTTCACCCTCCCCCTGTGCATTACTCCTACCCCTCAATCCTATTTTAAAGATGTCATCATGGGTTAGCTAGGTGGCATAGTGGACAAAACACCAGCCCTGGACCCAGGAGGCCCCAAGCCCAAATCTGGCACAAGACATAAGACACACCCCCATGCTTGCCCCACAAAGAACAAGGATAAACCAAAAATAAATGCTTTACAGATATCATCCCTTCATATTCAGTTCAGACCTGTGTCCTCTATCTGTGTATTCCTTTCAGCTACCTTAATACTGATAATGTTCTTATGAGTTCAAAGTATTATCTTCCCATGTAGGAATGTAAACAGTTTAATCTTTTAATATCCCTCATGATTTCTTCTTCCTGTTTACCTTTTTATGCTTCTCTAGGGTCTTGTATTTGAAAGTCAAATTTTCTATTCAGTTCAGGTCTTTTCATCAAAAATGCCCGTCCATTTTTTCCTCTGAAAGATTATACTCAGTTTTGCTGGATATGTGATTTTTGGCTGTAGTCCCAGTTCCTTTGCCCTCTGGAATATCATATTCCATGCCCTCCGGTCCTTTAATGCAGATGCTGCTAGATCCTGTTTTATCCTTATTGGAGCTCCACAGTATTTGAATTCAGTTTTTCTAGATGCTTGCAATATTTTCTCCTTGACCCGGGAGCTCTGGAATTTGGCTATAATATTCCTGAAGGTTTTCCTTTTGGGATCTCTTTCAGGAGTTGATTGGTAGATTCTTTGAATTTCTATTTTACCTTCTGCTTCTAGAATGTCAGGGCAATTTTCCCTGACAATCTCTTGGATGATGTTATCCAAACCTTTATTTTGGTCATGGTTTTCAGGTAGTCCAATGATTTTCAAATTATGTCTTCCAGATCTATTTTCCAGGTCATCTGTTTTCCAAGGAGATATTTCATATTGCCCTCTATTTTTTTATCCATTTAGATTTGCTTTATTGTGTCTTGGTTTCTCATAAAATCACTAGCTTCCATTTGTTCAATCCTAATACTTAGGCAGTAATTTTTCTTCAGAGAGCTTTTGTATCTCCTTTTCCATTAGGCTTTTCAAGATGTTGACTTTTTTCTCATGACTCTCCTGCATCGCTCTCATTCCTCTTTCCATTCGTTCCTCCACCTCTCTAAATCTTTCTTCTGTCTCTCCTACTTTCTCTTCAAAGTCCCTTTTGAGCACTTCCATGACCTGAGACTAATTCATATTTTTCTGGGAAGCTTTGGATGTAGGGTCCCTGAGTGTGTTATCCTCTTCTGAGTGTGCACCTTGATCTTCCTTGACACTAAAGAAACTTTCAATAATTCTCAACTTTCTTTGCTTGCACATCTTGCCATCTTTTACTTGGCTTTTAAACTCCCTGTTACAGTGGGGCCCTACTTCCAAGCTATACTATACCAAGCTTCAAAAGGCCCCAGGTGTTTCAGTTTGAGGGAGGGAAGGTTTTTCTCTTGCCTTGCCTGTTCTCTGGTCCAAAGATAAACTCAAGTCAACTTGCTAATTAACTAGCCAGCAGAATTTTGTATTATGGTGGTCCTTATCTTCAAAGAGTCTCCACCCCTCCCCTACCTGGTCCTCTCACAATTCAGGATTTCTTCCTGGTTCCCCTGCTAGGGTGGGATAGACAAGTTCCTCCTTAGGTCCTGAAGACACCCCTGTATTCCCCACCCCACCCCCAGCCATTAAGCCCTCTCAGCCAACCATAAGCTTAATTCCAGAAGATGCTGGTGCTGCAGCTGATTCAGAGGCTATGGGGTGTGGCATGCCTGGGGTCTCTGTTGGCACAATCACAGGGCTGGACTCTGCTTGCAGCTTGGTATGGCCCCCTTTAATCTATCTTTGTCTGGAAAATAATCTCAGCCCATCTTTCTGTGGGCTCTTCTGCTCCAGGGGTTCTCTTATTGCTGTATTTGGGGTAATTGTGTCAGGAGCTCTGTGCGTTTAATGTCTTTCCTCCACCATCCTGACTCCCCTCCCAGAAGACCACAGTCTCAAAATCTTGATGCTATCTTCTACCACTCACTCAATCTACCCATTATATCCAACCCCTCCCCCAAAGAAATCTTGTTATTTCTCCCTTATATATGTCTCCCTTTCTCCACTAGCACAGTCATAATAATTCCATGACTTTTTGCTTGGCTATTCCATTAGCCTTCTACATAGTCTCCTTGCCTTAAATTTCTCTCAACTCTATCCTCTACTCAGCTCCTAATGTGACTTTTCTAAATTGCAGGTCTAACCTTATTACCCCTTCAAAATGAGTTCTAGCTCCCTATCACCTACAGGATCTGCATAAAATCTTCCGTTTTGCATATAAAGTCCTTCATAATCTATACTCTTCCCACCTTTCTAGTCTGTACTCTTTACTTCCCTCAATACACTCTACAATCCAACTGCCAATTCATTGGATATGGCTCTTATTTCCCACTGTCTGCCTTTGCACTGGCCATACCCCATTCCCCATGGTCTGCCTTTTCATTGGTCATCCTCTATACCCAGAACTCTTTACCTCTTCACCTATACCTTGGAGCCTGTTTTCCTGGAATCCTTTAAAACTCAGGTTCAATCCTTCTTTCTGCAAGAAGTTTTTTCTTGTCCCCATTCATTCATTCACCCACTGCCTAGGCTGCTACTGATTTCTTTTTTTTTTCAGAGAGTCATAATATACCCTGCATACTTCTTGTGACAAGATTGGCCATGTGGTCCATTTATGTAGTGACTCTAGCAATGATACAGAGCTATTATTATTTATCTTGGGAAGCAACTCAGAGCTCCCGAGCTCTATTAGTTTCACCCCACTTTGGGATTCATTCTGCCAGATCCTTCTCTCCTATTGCTGGTGTTTGGCTATTGCCAGTGATTATCAAGCCAGTGTAACTGTAAGACTGTCCTCAGAGCAAAGAAAACTCTGAACTATCTCACCTTTGACACATCCTAGATAAATTACCTTGGTATATCACTTACCCAATCAGTGCTTTTTTTGCTTTTGTGTTTTATCAGTTGTGTCTGGTTCTTTGTGACCCCATTTGGGGTTTTCTTGTCAAAGACACTGGAGTGATTTGCCATTTCCTTCTCCAGTTCATTTTACAGATGAGGAAACTGAGGCAAACAGGAGTATGTATTAAGTGAGTTGCCCAGAGTCACACAGCTAGGGAGTATATGAGGCCAGATTTGAACTCATAAGGATGAGTCTCCCTGACTTCAGGCCTGTCACTCTATCCACTGTGCCACCTAACTACCCAATCAGTGTTTTAGGCAGCTCTCAAAGACTTTAAACTCCCTGGCAGGAGGAATTTGCACCCACCCTCTGAGTTCTCTATAGCAATAAAATTGCAAGCCTAATCAGTCTTCCTATGTCTGTAATCATAAGAAATGT
This sequence comes from Dromiciops gliroides, assembly GCF_019393635.1. Taxonomy (NCBI): domain Eukaryota; kingdom Metazoa; phylum Chordata; class Mammalia; order Microbiotheria; family Microbiotheriidae; genus Dromiciops; species Dromiciops gliroides. Next base: position 298,111,263 of record NC_057865.1, on the reverse strand, counting down.
AACAGAAATGCAAATGAAGGAATTGTTTCTTTTACCTATTTGAAGGGCAGGGACCTGGAATAGGCTAGTCCAGAAGGTGGTGGGTTTGCTCTGACCATGAGAGTTCTTTTGAATCAAGGGCTCAGTGATACTTCTTGGGGATGCTCTGGAAGGTACCCAGCCTTTAGAAGGGGGTGGACTTGATGAATGCTTCAACTTCCTGGAAAGAACAAAGCATGTCCATGCCAAGTCTACTACCATGTCACCTTGGACAAGTCCCTGCCCTCTTGGAACCTCAGTTTCTGTAAAAGGAGGATTTGGTAATGGAGGAACTCTAAATTCACTCCCCACTCTTAGACTGCGTTCTGAAGGAAAGGAAACAAAGACAGGAAAGGTCAATGTTTTGACCGGAATTAAATGACTGACTGATATGGATGTGTTGTAGCCTCCTTATGTATATGCAGACACATCCACCTTCCCTAGCAACCCTCAGCCTATTAAGGCAGGCTTGGCCATCAGGGGCCTGTATGCTGAGGCATGGCAAAGACAGGTATGCAGTACTCATCATAGAGGAGCAGCTCAGGACATTCAGAGCTTCTGATGAAACTGCATTTGTGTTTAGGAAATGGATGTGCATGTGTATACATGTGTGCACATGTGTCCATGCACATGTTCATGACTGCCTGGGTATGTGTGATCAATCACCACACATCTATTAAGCTCCTAAAATGAGCTGAGCACTGCACTAGATGATGGATATACAAAGATAAAAGTGAAACACCTGCTGCCCTCAGAGAGTTTACATTCAATAGAATGTCCTTTCTCTAGAGAACTTTCTAAATGTCTAACATGATTCAGTAGGTTTGTCTAAGAAACAGAGAACAAAAGCCCATTCTTTGAAAGGGGAGAGCTAAATCAGAGTCAATTGTTCCCTTCACTGGAAACCCAGGAGGGATTTCATGGGGAGACTCAGGGAAATCCCTCTCCTCTCAGCTCCCTCCACCTCTCTCTGAGATCAGAGGGATACATTGACTTCTCCCCCTGCTTTCCTGGAACAATATACTTGGCAAGAAGACATCTGCTCTTCAGTCTAAAATATGAAGACTTGCATTATTAACAGCTGTGTGAATATTTCAGCTTGAAATAAACTGGCAACAAAAGGCAATGTGCCCGGCCTGCCTGCTCCATAATGAAATGGTACTACTATTCCTTCCTGGGATGCTGGGGCAGGACCAGTTAAACTGAATGATACGCTGAGAATGTTGCTCTGACACAAATAGGAAGGGAATGCTGACTTTTTTTACTAGGATGGTGCTAGGCCAGGAGGTAAAGGGGAGGCCTTGAAGATCCTAGAACTTTCTTAAAGTTCAGTTTGATCAGGGACCTACAATGTGATGATGTTGATGGTAGTTAGCAGTAAAATAGTGCCTACTATGTTCCAGACATTGAACTGAGCACTTCCTAATAGTACTTTATTTCATTCTCATAACAACAATAAGATGTAGGCACTATTATTATTCCCATGTTAAAGTCAAGAAACTAAGTCAAACAGAGGTTGTGACTTTGCCCAAGGTTGTACATCTAGTAAGTGTCCTGAGGTATGGATTTAAGCTCAGGTTCTACTGACTCTAAGTAGAACACTCAAGTCATTGATCCACCTAGCTTTCCCAATTTCAGGGGCCATCTGTCTTCTCCCATTTTAGACCTTTTTTTAACTTTCCAGAAAAATACAGCTCAGGGGAAGCTCCAACCTATTCTTAGCTAATTTGATTTCAACCACAGCATCTGCCCTGGGCCCTTTGGCTCCTTTTGCCCCTGGGAACAGAGCTGAGGAGGAAGAAGAAAATTGGACCAAGACCTTTATAGAATGACAGAACAAAATGAGTGATGGAGCTAGAAGGTACCTCAGACAACAGTGAGTCTGAACCCTTCATTAGGGGAATAATGGAAGTGAAGAATATGGGGACATGGACATCAATGTGGTTGAGCAGAGATATCAATGGTTTCAAGACCATCCTAGGATTCAAATCATAACTCATTCTCAGTAGTCTCCTTGCCTTAAATTTCTCTCAATATTACTTTGTGATCATAACAACCCTTGGAGGCAGGCCTTATTATTCCATTTTACAGATAAAGACACTGAGGCTGGGGCAGCTTGATGGTGCAGTGGATAGAGCACCAGCCCTGAAGTCAGGAGGACCTGAGTTCACATGTGGCCTTAGATACTTGACACTTACTAACTGTGTGACCCTGGGCAAGTCACTAACCCCAATTGCCTCACACAAAAAAAAGACACTGAGGTTGAGAGCAGTGACTTGTCCAAGGTCACATAGCTAGTAAATGGCAAAAGCAGGTTTCCAACTTAGGATTTTTTTTTTTTTTGCTTCAAGGTCCAGTAGCCTTTTATGATAATAAGAATAAGAATAGCATTTATGTAGCACTTTCAGGTTTGTGAAACATTTTTAAAACCATTATTTGTTCTTCATAACAATCCTTGGAGGTAGTTCCTATTATTCCATTTTACAGATGAAGACACTGAAGCTGAGAGAGGTTAAGTAACTTTCCTGGGATCATACATCTAGTAAGTATCTGAGATAGGATTTTCCTCATGCATTTCTCTGAACCAAGTATAGATTTCTGCACACAGTAAGTTCTTTAGAAAGAACAGCATGCTATGGTGTGAAAGATTGCTAGAACTAGAGCCAGAATACCTGGGTTCAAGTATTTGTCATGTGACTCTGGGTAAATCATTTAACTAAAACTTTAACAGATCATAGATAGAGATGGAGCCAGATAGGACTTCAGATGCCAGTTAATCCAACTTCTTCATTTTATAAATGAGGAAACAGATTCCCAGGGAATTGAAGCGACTTGCCCAAAGTCATACAGATAGCAAGTATCAGTGGTGTGATTCAGAGTCCAAATCCAGGATAACTATTTATGCTTGAAAACTTAAGAATTGTTTTCCAGTTACAAAACACCTTTCACACAAATCAGATCAGATCTAAATAATTGGAAAAAATATCAATTACTCATGAATAGGCCCAGCTAATATAATAAAAATAACAATTCTACATAAATTAATTTATTTATTCAGTGCCATACCAATCAGATTACCTAAAAATTATTCTATAGACCTAGAAAAAATAATAACAAGGGGGGACAACTAGGTGGCACAGTGGATAAAGCACCAGCCCTGGATTCAGGAGAACCTGAGTTCAAATCTGCCCTCAGAAACTTGACACTAGCTGTGTGACCCTGGGCAAGTCACTTAAACCCGCACTGCCCTGAAAAAAAAAATCATCTGTAAAAACAAAAGGTCAAGACTATCAAGAGAAATAATGAAAAAAAATGCACAGGAAGGTGGGCTGGCTGTACCAAATCTGAAGTTTTACTGTAAAGCAGCAGTCATCAAAACTATCTGGTACTGGCTAAGAAATAGAGTGGAGGATCAATGGAATAGGTTAGACCACAGGAGATACAATAGTAAATTACTTTAATAATGTACTGTTTGATAAACCCAAAGACTCAGCTTCTGGGATAGGAATTCAGTATTTCACAAAAACTGCTGGGAAAACTGGAAGATAGTATGGCAGAAATTAGGCATAGACCAACATCTTACACCTTATACTAAAATAAGGTCAAAATGAATACATAATTTAGACATAAAAGGTGATACCATAGGTAAATTAGGAGAGGAAGGAATAGTTTACCTCTCAGATCTTTGGAAAGGAGAACAGTTTATGACGCAAAGAAGAGATAGAGAATAGTATGAAATGCAAAATGGATGATTTTGATTACATTAAATTAAAAAGGTTTTGTACAAACAGAAGCAATGCATCCAAAATTAAAAGGAAGACAGAAAACTGGGAAACAATTTTATATCCAGTACTTCTGATAAAGGCCTCATTTCTAAATATATCAAGAACTAAATCAAATTTATAAGAATCCAAGTCATTCCCCAATTGAGAAGTTGTAAAAGGATATAAACAGGCAGTTTTCTGGTGAAGAAATCAAAGCTATCTATTGCCATATGAAAAAATGCTCTAAATCACTATTGATTAGAGAGATGCAAATTAAAACAACTCTGAGGTACCACCTGACACCTATCAGATTGGCTAATATGACAAAAAAAAAGGAAAATAATAAATGCTGGAGAAGCTGTGGGAAAATTGGGACCACTAATGCATTGTTGGGAGAGCTGTGAACTGATCCAACCATTCTGGAGAGCAATCTGGAATTATGCCCAAAGGGCTATAAAGCTGTGCATACCCTTTGACCCAGCAATACCACTTTGGGTCTTTTCCCCAAAGAGATCATAAAAAAGGGAAAGTACCCACATGTTCAAAAATATTTATAGTTGCTTTTTTTCTGGTGGCAAGGAATTGGAAATTGAGGGGTTGCCCATCAGTTGGGGAATGGCTGAACAAGTTGTGGTATATGAATGTAATGGAATACTATAGTGCTGTAAGAAACGATGAGCAGGCAGATTTCAGAGAAACCTGGAAGCACTTACATGAACTGATGCTGAGTGAGATGAGCAGAACCAGGAGAACATTGTACACAGTATCATCAACATTGTGTGTTGATCAACTGTGATAGACTTGATTCTTCTCAGCAATACAATGGTCCAAGAGAGTTCCAAAGGACTCATGGTGGAAAATGCTCTCCAAATCCAGAAAAAAAAAGAACTGTTGAATCTGTCTTGTGATGCCATCTCTTTTTACATTTTAATACTGCCTATAGGGATTTCTTGGCCAAGACGCTGGAGTGGTCCACCATTTCCTTCTCCAGTAGATCACCTTTTATCTAAATTCTCCATACCATTTCTATTTTTTGTTGTTTTTTTTTCTTTTTTTGAGATTTTTCCTTTTTGCTCTGATTCTTCTCTCATTGCGTGACTAATGCAGAAATATGTTTAATGTGATTGTACATATATAACCTATACCAGATTATTTGCTGTCTTGGGGAGGAGGGGAGGGAAGGAAGGGACGGAGAAAAATTTGAAACAAGAAATCTTATAAAAACAAATGTTGAAAACTATCTCTACATGTAACTGAAAAATATTTTAAAATATTTATATGGAAAAAATTATTTTCAACTACTTACTTTCTCCCATCCTACATAGTCAGTCAGTTGCAAAGTCTTGTCTATTCTACTTCCTCAATAATCTCTTGCATCTGCCCCCTTCCCTCTACTCATACAGCTAGTGGCACATTGGATAGAACACTGGCCCTGGAGTCAAGAGGACCAGAGTTCAAATCTCACCTCAGACACTTACTAGCTGTGTGACCCTGGACGAGTCACTTAACCCCAGTTGCTTTAAAAACATCCAGGGCCATCTCCAGTCAGCCTGATGTATATCTTGCCATGGAACCCAGATGGCTCTGGAGGAGAGAGTGAGGTTGGTGACCTTGCATAACCCTCCCTCATTTAAACCCAATTGATTGCAAGTCATGCTATCACCACCTCATGTCATGCTCCTCTTTGATAATAAAGGACAAACAACAACAATATCATGTTGGTTCAGGACCTCCATCACCTCTAGACAGAATTAGTTTCCTAAATGATTTCCTTCCTTCAGTTCTCTCTCCCCTCTCCAATCTGCATAGCTGACAAAATGATTTTCCAGGGCATAATGTCATACTCCCCTGCTCAATAAATTTTAGGGGCTCCCTATTTCTTCCAGCCTCCAATACAAACACTGTGTATGTGTATGTGTATGTGCATGTGTGCCTCTATGTGTCCATGTACATGTATCTGTGTTTGTATATGCATAAACACATATAGATAGATACTGATATCAATATATAATTAATGTATTGATATATATTGAGTTACATGTGTATGTGTTTATTTTATTTTGAAATGGCAGTGTTTTCATTATGCACAGCCATCCAGCACAACCAGGAGAATGGATCTAATAATACCTCCTTTTTATTTCACAGTGTTAGTCCTCAGGCCTTCACAGTGTGAGGGAAAGTTTGAAAACCATATATCATTATATAAAATATGAGCTGTGTGACTTTTGATAAGTCACTTAAATTCTCTAGTCCTCAGCTTCTTCATTTGTAGAAAAGAGATTTGGATTAAATGATAATAAAGGTCACATTTCCAGATCTAAATTCATTATTCTATGATGATTTTTCTCTAGTCCACCTTCATATTTATTTTTTCTTCTCTGTATCCCTATATGTATTGTTTCACTCATTAGAATGTAAGATTCTTGAGAGCAAAGGCTGTTTCAATTTTTTGTAGGTCCTGTGCTAGCACAGTAAACTATTATGTAATAAGGGCTTAATACATTATTTTTCATTAATTCATCTTTTCATTTTCATTCAACTGATTGTCTAGGATACCCTTGCAAAGTGTCAGAGTAGACATTTGAATCACCTTCTGAATCATTGCCTTGTCATGGCAGAGGGGCTTGCCTAGCCCAATGGAACTATGAGTTATTCCATGCAGGGTTACCCACTATGGACAGATTATAGTGGAGAATTTAAATAAAAGGTGATCTACTGGAGAAGGAAATGGTGAACTACTCTAGTGTCTTGGCCAAGAAAACCCTATAGGCAGTATTAAAATGTAAAAAGAGATGGCATCACAAGACAAACCCAGGAACTCTATGAACACAATTACAAAACACTTTTCATACAAATAATATCAGATCTAAACAATTCAAAAAACAGTAAATGCTCATGGATAGGCCCAGCTAATATAATAAAAATGATGATTCTACCTAAATTAATTTACTTATTCAGTGCCATACCAATAAGGCTACCTACAAATTATTTTATAGAGCTAGAAAAACAATAACAAAATTCATCTGTAAGAACAAAAGGTCAAGAATATCAATGGAACTAATGAAAAAATGCACAGGAAGGTGGGATAGCCATACCAAATCTGAAGCTATACTATAAAGCAGCAGTCATTAAAAACTATTGGGTTCTGACTAAGAAATAGAGTGGTGGATCAATGGAATAGGTTAGGCACAGGAGACACAGTAGTAAATTACTGTAGCAAGCTCATGTTTGATAAACCAAGACTCCCACTTATGGGATAAGAACTCTGCTGGGAAAACTGAAAGATAAGATGGCAGAAACCAGGCATAGGTCAACATCTTACACTATATACCAAAATATGGTCAAAATGAATACATGATTTAGAAATAAAGGGTGACACCATAGGTAAATTAGGGGAGGAAAGAATAGTGTACCTCTCAGCTCTATAAAGAGGAGAAGAATTTGTGATGAAACAAGAGATAAAGAATATTATGAATTGCAAAATGGATGATTTTGATTACATTAAATTAAAAAGGTTTTGTACAAACAGAAGCAATGCAGCCAAATTAGAAGGAAACAGAAAGCTGGGACACAAGTTTTGCAGCCAGTGTTTCTGATAAAGGTCTAACTTCTAAAATACATAGGAAATTAAAACAAATTTATAAGAATGCAAGTCATTCCCCAGTTCAGAAATGGCCAAAGGATATGAACAGGCAGTTTTCAGATGAAGAAATCAAAGCTATCTATTGCCATATGAAAAAAAATGTTCCAAATCATTATTGATTAGAGAAATGCAAATTAAAACAACTCTGAGGTACCAGCTCACACCTATCAGATTGGCTAATATGATAAAAAAGTAAATAGTAAATGTTGGAGAAGATGTGGGAAAATTGGAACATTAATTCATTGTTGGTGAGTTGTGCACTGATCCAACCATTCTGGAGAGCAATTTGGAATTATACTGAAAGGGCTATGGGTTTGTGCATACCCTTTGACCCAGTAATACCACTACTAGGTCTGTATCCCAAAGACATCATAAAAAATGGAAAAGGACCCACAGGTAATAAAATATTTATAGCAGCTCTATTTGTGGTAGCAAAGAATTGGAAATTGAGGGAATACCCATCAATTAGGGAATGGCTTAACAAGTTGTGGTATATGAATGTAATGAAATACTATTGTGTTATAAGAAATGATGAACAGGCAGATTTCAGAAAAACCTGGAAAGACATAAGTGTACTGATGCTGAGTGAAGTGAGCAGAACCAGGAGAACATTGTACACAGGAGCAGCAGCATTGTGCAATGATCAACTGTGATAGACTTAGCTCTTCTCAGCAATATAACAATCCAAGACAATTCCAAAGTCCTCATGGCAGAAAATGATCTCCACATCTAGAAATAAGAACTGTGGATTCTGAATGCAGATTGAACCATATTGTTTCTACTTTTTCATTTTTTTTCTTTTTTGAGGGTTAGGGTTGGTTAACCCTTTTGTTCTGATTATTCTTTCACAACATTAATAATGCAGAAATATGTTTTAATGTGATTGTACATATATAACCTATATCAGATTGCTTTCTGACTTGGGGAGGGGGGAGGGGAAGGAGAGAGGGAGAAAAATTGGGGACAAAAAACCTTATAAAAACAAATGTTGAGGGGGCAGCCAGGTGGCACATTGGATAAAGCACTGGCCCTCAATTCAGGAGGACCTGAGTTCAAATGTGACCTCAGATATTTGACACTTGCTGCATGACCTTGGGCAAGTCTCTTAACCCTCATTGCCCTGCCTTCCCCCCACAAAAAAGGAGACTTCTCTTTTAAAACAAATAAATAAACAAATGTTGAACTCTATCTTTACACATAACTGGAAAAATAATAAAATACTTTTATGATTTATGAAAAGAAATGACACCAGAAGATGAGCCCCTCAGGTTGGAAGGTATATGATACATTTGTGTGATCAAAGCTCTGGCTTTTCCAATAATATGTATGGCTGTGAGAGTTGGACTATAAGGGAAGCTGAAAATCTCAGAATGGAAACCTTAAAATTGTGGAACTGAAGGTTTTTGAAAGTCCATTGGACAGCAAGGAGATTAAATCAATCAATACATAAGGAAATTGCTTCAGACTAGTCACTGAAAGGACAAATACTGAAGTTACATTTTCAATACTTGGCTACATTAAGGAGAAGACAGACTCATTGAAAAAGATCCTAATTTGGGGAAAGATTAAAGGACAAAGGAGAAGGGGACAGCAGAGGATGAGATGGATAGATTGGTGTCATGGACACAATGAACATGAACTATGAACAACTTAGGGAGACACTACAAGATAGAAGTGTGCTATTGTCCATTGGTCATTAAGAGTTGGACATGATTGAACAAATGAACAACAAGGTTTTTGAATTTAGCTTTTCTGGTTCAAGTTATAAGGCTCTTTCCATTATATTATGCTGCTTTTCTTCATCCTACTCTTCTTGAATCCCCATCCTCTCAATCTCCCATGAGCCAAAGCTATTTGCCAAGTCCCACCCTGACCCAAATGAAACTATAAATATCAAGGACTCTCCACCCTTCTTGGTTTATCAGCCTCTTCTTGGCCCAAGTCTTAAACAAGATATAAGGCATCATCTTTCAGCATTTCCTCCTCCAATCCTGTGTCTGATGAGGATGTTTCCTTGCCAAGAGTAACCCCTCCACATGTGCTCTTCATCTTGTCCTTTAAAGCATATGGTCCCCATCAATCATCCCTCAGTCTTTCTAATTTTCTATCATTTCCTATACACTAGTTTCTTCCCTGCTGTCTACAAACAGGCCCAAGTTTGCCCTATGCTTAAAATACAAAAGATACAAAACAAATAATACACCTTCAATAGATCTGACCATTGCCCACTGGCTACTGTCCTAAATCTTGCTTCCCTTTATCAGCCAAACTCCCTTAAAATCTATCAATATCCAATATTTCCACTTTCATCACTCTCTCTTCTTAACCTCCTTTGACATGACTTCTGACTTCATCACTTAATTCATACTTCTCTTTTCCAAAGTTACCAGCAAGGTCCTAATCATAAAAACTACTGGCTTCTTCTCCATCCCCTCTTCCTTGTTCTTTCTGCAGCACTGGACATTTTTGACTACTCTGATGTCCTGGACAGTCTTTTTCCCCTGATTGGGTTTGATTGTTTGTTTTTGTTTTGTTTTTTAGAACACTGACCTTTCCTGGTTCTTCTCCAATCTGTACAAGCACTTCTCAATCTCTTTTGAGGATTTATCATTCATTCCATGATCCCTGCCTATAGTGTGTTTCCCACATCTCTGTCCTGAGTTCTCTTCTCACTTTTCTACAAGTTCTCTCTTAGTGAGTTCACCAGCTCCAATGTGTTCAATCACCTGTTCATGAGGCTCTCTTTATGCAGCTTTAGTCTCTCTTCTGATCAGCAGACCCTCATCATGAACTGCCTATTAGACATTCACAACTGATTGGCCTATCAACATTTGAAACTCAGCTTGTCTACAAATAGTACTCATCATGTTGCTCCTATCTAGTCATCCAGGCTCCCAAAACCAGTGTTATTCTCTGACTCCTCACTCTTTCTCCCTCCGTATATCCAGTGTCAGATTTTTATCATTTCCATCTCTGTAATATTTATCACATAACTCCTCCTCCTCTCTGCCCACATAATGACCACCCCAGCTCAGACTCATCACTTTTTACCTGGACAATAACCTTTCAGTTTGTCTCATGGCTTCAAGTACTTTCTCATCTTCCCCTCAGCTGACCAAGTGATTGTCCAAAAGAGGAGGCCAGCTTGGTGAAACATGTCCCAAATGGCCTTCTATTGCTTCAACCATCAAACATAAACTTCTCTAATTGAGATTTCAGTCTTTTCACAATGCCCCACCCTTTGCAGTTTTCCAGCCTAGTATTTTCTCTTACTATATTGTGATCCAGACTTGCTGCTTAATCACTCTTCTGTATACATTATCTCCCATTTCAATGCCCTTTGCTTTGCTGCCTCACATGTCTGGAAGGCACTATTCCCTCTATGCTCCTTGGAATCCCTCATTTTCTTCCTCAAGATTCATCTTCTCCATGAGGCCTTTCCTAGTCCTCCCCAGATCGTAGGTCCATTCCCATACAAACTTGGATTCATTGTGCATATATTATCAATAAACTAACATGTGTCCATGTTTTGTGCCCTAATGGAATGTATTTACCTCCAGCTAATGGATTGTTTCACTTTTGAATATGTCTCCCTAGCATCCAAAAAAAGTTTCTGGCATGTAATAAGTACTCAATAAATGCCTGTTGATGGATTTCATCTTGTAAACTTTGACTAAGCATGTAATGCATGCAAGTGTCTCCAGGAATGTACAATCTTGTTGGGGGTTCAAGACCTAAATACTGATAACTGTGATACAAAGTATGATGCGAGGGGGCATTTAAGTGGTACAGTGGATAAAGCACCGGCCCTGGATTCAGGAGGACCTGAGTTCAAATTCAGCCTCAGACACTTGAAATTTACTAGCTGTGTGACCCTGGGCAAGTCATTTAACCCCCATTGTCCCACCAAAAAGAAGTATTATGTGATAGGTTCATGAGAGTTACACATGGTGATAGACATGAAACATGAAAACAGGCCAATGTTGAGGGAATTGCAAGTAGGCCTCTGGTTTGACGATGGCGCAGGAAGCATGAAATAGAGTCATGTGACTCTAATTCAGTGATTTTTATGAGGCTGCAAATGTAGGTTTGTGATAGATCATGGGAGGCTTTGAATGCCAGATTCAATCATTTTTCCCATATACCACAGGAAGATACTGAAGGGTTTTTGAACAAGGTATGACATAATCAGAGCTAGGCATTTATATTCATATGATAGCAGTGCACAGAATGGATTAGCAAATGGAGAGGCCAGAAGCAGAAAGCAGCTCGAAGTCTAGCCCTAATCTTGGGCATATTGATCTTGAAGACAAGTTCCACACTCTCCCCCTCCCCACCTATCCCTTGATGTCACTGAGACAGACTCGCATACATGTGTTGGGGATTGTCCTTGGTCAATCAAGACTGGCACTTAAAGGCATTTAGGCAACATAAAAGAGAATACTGAACATGGTGTGAAAAAACAACAACTTGAGTTTGACTCTTGCACCCCATGCTTACTAGATGGGTGGTCATGGGTAAGTGACTTAAATTCTCTGTAACTCAGTTTCCTCATCTATAAAATGAGGTTAGACTCAATGACCCATAAGTTGTCATCTAGCTCTCAATCTATGATCCTCTGACCCTATTAGTTTTTGTCCAAAGAATGATAGTGATTGGAGTCACAGACTTTCTCATCTTACAATCCTCTTTTGCCCCAAAGACTTGGTCACTGACTGTATCTTCTATGAATCTCTTCTCTACTGCTTTGATTTCAAAATGGTTCATTGAAAGGATATCACTGCATAGTCAGAGACCCATGCATCTCTCCATTCAGTTCACAGGAAAAAGGATTTCTGAAGTGTGTGTGTTTTCAGAAAAGTGTCTCTTATATGGTGATTCTGAACACGCCCATGCTCTCAGTGGAAGAACCTGGATGCACCATCTGGCTTTGTTAGATTTTCCTTGGGTAAGTAATGGGCTGAAAATAAAAAGAGTGTTACTGCCTCCAAAGGATGACAGCTACTTCTCCATAGCCTACCTGTCAGATCTGGAATTGCTCTTCTGGGATCTGAATTTGGCTCTGAGAAAAGCAACTTTTAAATATTCACCCTTCCTTAGAGACGGGCCCCTTGTTCTGCTCACAACTTGAAGAGAGGGCTAAAGATGGAGCAGGAGTTGCTATTTTCACATCTATAAACAAACACTTATTCCCAAGAAGATGTTTGGTTTTTTTCCTTGTACACATTCATAGTTAGAATCCCCCCAAATATGAAGAAACATCAAAAGCTCACATTCTATAACTTAAGGCTTACAAGAATATTTCTCTTCTACTGACTGTGACAGAGGGAGGTCAACGATGATCATCCACATTTTAGAGAAAAGGAAACTGAAACCAAGAGAAAGGATAGGACTTGCCCACAGTCACATCTTTGCTAAGCATCAGGACAAGGACTCAAACTCAGATCACCCAAATGAGGTCTAGTCTTTTTTTTCCCATTAGACCACCTCTGGTGACCTGACACTGCTTCCTAGGTATGCCACCAACACCACTATGATTGTCTTTTCCTTTGCCTCTAGAAAGCTCAACATTAGTATAAAGCTCTCTATTAATCAATCAATAAATCAGAAAATATTTATTATGTGATATTTTAAAGGGGATTGATTGTTTTGATGTCTTTTCACCTGTCTCCTCCACAGCTACCAATGAAGAAAGGGAGACACAGGAATAGAAATTGATATGCCAACTTCACAAGCCAAGGGCATGTGAAAGAAAACATCAAGATCAAACCAGGACAAACCTAAATCAATGTCAAATCACAGAAAAGAAAGAGGGTATCTGGCAGGCAGAAAACAAACATTTATGAAGCACCTGCTAAGTGCCAGGAACTGTGCTAAGTGTTGGGGATTTTTTAAAAAAGCCAAAAGACTGTCCCTGCCCTCAGAAAGCTTACAGTGTAATGGGGCACAAAACAAGCAAATGAATATATACAAGTCATCTATAGATAGGAGAAAAAGTAAACAATCAACAGAGGGAAGGGAGTGGAATTAAGAAGAACTTATAGGAGGCATCATTTTAGTTGGAATTTAAAGGAAGCCAGGGAAACATGAAGGGAGAGATGAGGAGGGAGAGCATTCCAGGCATGCCAGATAGCCAGAGGAAATGTCCAGAGCCAAGAGATGGAACATCTTGTTTGAGGAATAGCAAGGAAGCCAAGGTCACTGGGGGTCCAGGTCCTAGCTGGAAGGAGTGGAAAAGAACAACATTTAGGATGAGGGGAAGTTTGTTACCTATGGAAAAAGCATTCCAGAGGGCACAGTGGAATCAGTGGGTGATGTCTATTTGAGACTTTGGAGATGGGAAATCAGGTTTGGATGTTGACCTTCAGGGCTTCAGAGGCCCTGGGATGTGAACGGTATTATCAGGTGTGAGTATGGTTATTCTTGAGTGGAAGGTGCCACTCATCTTCCCAGAGGATGCTGGAGACAAATACATGACAGAAAATGTTTTCTACGTCCAGAAAAAAGAACTGTGGATTCTGAATGCAGATTGAAGCATATTGTTTCTACTTTTTGGCTGTTTTTTCTTTTGTGAGGTTTTTCCCTTGTAATCTGTTTCTTCTTTCACAATATGACTAATGTAGAAATATATTTAATGTGATTATAGTACATAACATATATCAGATTGCTTTCCATCTTGGGGAGGGAAGGGGGGGTGGGAGAAAAATTTGGAACTAAAAATCCTATGAAAACATATGTTGAAAACTATCTTTACATGTAACTGGAAATCATAAACTAATTTTATGATTAAAAAACCATTCCTACTAGAGCTATCTATAGATGTAGCGGTCTCCCTTATGAGTGACTTCCCATAGCCACTTGTAAAGGGACATTTTGGAAAGGGTTTCTGCTCAGGGTCTAGTTGAATAGGATGAACCCTGGGAGGCCCTCCTGCTCTGAGCTTCTGTGGTGCTATAACTAGCCCATGCTCATCCCAGAAACCAGCAGCAGAGTGAATACTAGAACCCAGGACTCCTGACTCACACTCAGCCATCATCTTTTTCCAGCTTGTTCACCCACCAGAATCATGAAACAGAGACTTTGATCCAATCCTACAAAACCCAGATAAAAGTCTTAACATCTGAGGTGTTAACATCTAGGTGGTGCAGTGGATAGAGCACCGGCCCTGGATTCAGGAGGACCTAAGTTCAAATACAGTCTCAGACACTTAACACTTACTAGCTGTGTGATCCTGGGCAAGTCACTTAACCCCAATTGCCTCACCAAAAAAAAAAAAAAAGTCTTAACATCACCCTAAAAGGAGGCTAAACTGGAGGAGCTGGGAGATTCCAGGGATGGGACAGCTTTCATCCAGCCTCTCAGTGACTGAGTCCAGAATGCCACGTTTCTCCAGAACTGTTCATGTTTCATGTTCTCTCTCTCTCTCTCTCTCTCTCTCTCTCTCTCTCTCTCTCTCTCTCTCTCTCTCTCTCTCTCTCTCTCTCTCTCCCCCCTCCCTTCCTCCCCCTTCTCTGTTTATCCATCTCCCTTTTCATGGGAGGGCCTGAAATATTTAGAACTATTGACTCCATGTTCTCTCAACATTATTAACAATGAAAAAAATGTTTTTGGCGGCTGCCAAGAGGACTCTAGGGAGATGTCAGTGCATCTCTGGGCAGACACATGGTGGATAATAGATTGCAAATCCATTTTGCTGCATTCAGCTAAACATCCTTCTAAATAATTGAATGCATATAATAGCAAACAACTTTGAATGTTTGCTCCTCGGCTAAGGGGGCACAAATGATGGCTATTATCAATTGCTGGTGCTTTCCTCAGCTAAAGACCCTGGGTTAAATGGAATTCAATTCTCTCATGAATCCCCAAGGTCATGTTTGCACTAGTCTTGGAGGTAGGTGTAAAGTTGTCAGGATGGGAAGAGATCTGTCAAAGGGATGGGAAAGAAATGACAGACAGAAAGCTGGAATTTCTATGGCCTCAATGGTCCACCACTTCAATGCACAGCATCTAGTTAGCTGCTCACAAAGCAGGAAAAACAGCATTTGAAGAGGGCTATATTCTCTAAACCTCTGGCCATCTCAGGCTGCACTACCATCATAAGACCCAAGACCTAGAACTCCAAGAAATGCCTTTTGCTTTGCATCTTAAGAAATTGAAGCACAGGGGGGTTAAATGACCAATCCATGGCAATAAACTTCAGAGGTGGGATTTGAGTCCAGGGCTCTAGAGGTATCATCCAGAGTGAGGCAAAAGATGGTCCTGCTAGCCTTTCCTGGTGATGTTTAAAATCTAATTGTAACTAAAAATCTAATGTGTGGTCACCTTAAATTAGGAGCTTATAGCACCAGTCTTTGGGCATTAAGCATTTATTAAAGTATATTAGAAGTTAGCAAAAGAGAGAGGAAGAACATGTGGAGTTCAGAAAGAAAAAGACATGAATTCAGCCTGGCCTCCTTCTCCTCCCAAGTTTTTCTGCCACCACCAGCAGCCCCAGCAACCAGAAAAGAAAGATGCTCCATCTTCCTGAGCAGAAACTCCCTGCAGGACAGGAAGAGAGGTGGTCCTCACACACAGCTCCAAGATAATTGGATGGTAGCATTGATTGACATGACTTACAGGCAGTTCTATGAATAGTGACAACTTCCAGATGCCAAGCCAAACCACATGTTTGCTAGGGGGCAGGCCCTGGTTTTCACAATGTCTTTCTCAGCAGGGGGTGGCACCCTGATTCTCACATCCTCTTAAAAGACAATGTCTAGAGTATTATGTTCATCTCTTGGTGAAAATTTTGAAAGGACGTTAATAAATGAGACTGTCCAGCACAGAGTAAGGTTAGTGAAGGCCTTGAATCTCTCTAATATAAGACTTAGTTAAAGGAATTTGGGATGTACCCAGCCTAAAGCAGAAAACACTTAAGAAACACTTGATCACTATCTGAGTCTCTGAAGGGCTCTAACTAGGAACAGGGATTAAATTTCTGCTTCTTAGCCCCAGGGCAAAACTAGGAGCAATGGGGGAGAGTAAAAGCGGAGAGGCTGATTTTGACTCAAAATAAGGAAACAAGTTGAAAAAAGTTGCCTCAAAGTAGAATTAACTCCTTTGCTGGAGTGAGCTGCCTTTGTTGGAATGCTTCAAGTGGAGTCCGGAAGACTTCTTGTATAGGAAATTGTGGAAGGACTTCCTGTATCAGGCAGCCCAGGACTCAATGACCTCTTAATTGGCTTCTGATTCCCAAATAAAGAAACATACACAGCATCAATTTTGCAATGTCATAGATGTGCAAAACCATCAATTGCTCCATGGATGGTGCTTTTGCTCAGGATGTTGGGGTAGAGAATAAGAGATCGTGGAAAAGCAGACTGGAGGGAAGTATGAGCATCTAATGTTCCCGCTCATACCTGGAGCCTTTTCTGGTTTCTTCTCCCAGGCTCTCTTTGTCTTCTCCCTTCATTCAATTTTCCCCACAGAAGTTTTTTAAGTATTTTAAGACTTGAATCCTTAGTTTTGTACCTAGAGGTTCCCTGGAGATGCTCTTTTACACCCCAAGACTTGGGTCCAATCACATCATGTCTGTGAAGCTTCTGACCAGAGTACCCTAAAACCATGAACACAGTGGAGATGACCATGGACACCCTTATGGGCAGCCCACTATTTGAAATGATAGCTCCCATTGTTTTACCTCGAGCTTTGCAAAGTGCTACCATCACAACCCCCTGGTGGGTTACAAAGCACAATCATACTTATCCTTTTTTACAGGAGAACAAACTAAGGCTCACAAAAGGGAAATTTTATGGTCAGCATCATAGAGCTAGTGAGCGGCAAAGCTGAGAATGAAGCTCCTATATCATTCTATTAGGAGAGCACTCATTGTTTTGTAAATATTCCCTAGTCATGACAATTTGGGATTCAAGTCAGTAAAAATCTTTATTGTGTCCATAGTTACAAGCCCTGTCATAGAGAAGTATCAGTTAGTTCACATAGAGACACGGTCATGGGGGCTTCTGAACATGTCATTTCCTACAGGCCCCAGAGTATACAGAAAACGTAAAGCCCCACCCAGTATACAACTGGTCTGACAATGGCCTTGGAGGTGGTCTACTGTATTCCAGGAGAGTCCATGGAGACTTAATCTGCTGGACTGTCTTTGACCTCAGGGGCCCAAGGCAGTGTGGGTATCATTTGTCTGGTTGGTAACCTTGAGGAGGGGAAAAAATCAAAACTAAGGGATTGCACTTGGTTGACTATTTACCCTGAAACTGAAGCTAAATCTAAAATGGAATTAATTATAAGAAGGGAAGAGAAGATAGAGTTGGCCCTCACTCTACTCCCATATCATTATAGCATCATTCTGCATGATAAGAAGAATGGAAATTGTCTTTGACCAACCTGACCTGAAAGTACCCGACACATTAGTGTGATGTCAGTGCCAGGCCCAGGAAAGAAGAAGACAGAACCACATTTCCCATGGGTCTTTTCTATTCCATCCTTACTAATAGGGTTCCTCAGAGACAAGGGGAAAGAAAGGTGTGAAACTGTCCTGTGGATTAATGATAACAACAAGAGACAGAGCTGACTAGGGAGCTAGGATACAAGCATCACAGTTTCACTTCTGCTAAGTGTGTATTGTGTGACCTTGGGACTGTCACTTCTCTTAGGACTTCAGTTTCTCCATTAGGAAAATGGTTGAGTTGATGGATAATGTTGCTTCCTGTTCTGAAATTCTCTGCTCCAAGACCCCTGTCAGCTCTGATATCCCCTGTACTGAGGCCCCTCCCAGTTCTGATATTCTATTACACTATGGTTGAAAGAGCTATACAGGAGGCTTTATCTACTGTTTCTGCCTTTGTTCCTCAGAAGTTTCCTGGGTTTTCATCCAACTACTCAGCCATGATGGTGGTAATAAGAGTGAGAGAATTTTGTCAATGTCAACTGCCCAGAAGTCCATGGCCAAGTAAACAAGGGAGGGATGGATGGAGGGTCATCATTCTTCCTAAGGTTGAATAAATTCTTTTCTCTGAGATCTTGCTCTGGTCTACATGAATATTTTTACTTTATTCAACTAATGTTTTAAGTGAACAGGTTTGCAGGTAGTTCAATGATACCTATCAACAGCTGCAGCAAATATAATTTCTTACTGCACTCCATCTTGGATGAAGCCAAATAGAAAATGAAAATGGGTGCCCCCCCCCGAACAATCTAACCAGTGCATTTGGCTCTGTACCACAAGGAGTAATGTGGTTCCACTTTGGCCCTAAAGAAGCTAGCCATAAAGAACAAACAAAACCATCAACCACTGATGGGGGAAGGTGGGGCCGGGGGGGGGGGGGGGCGGGGATGAAGGAAATCTATTCATCTTATTTAGAAAATGAATCATGTTGCCAATGAAAAAAACAGTTCAATACTCAAATGAGCACCAGAATAGTGCAATATGACCCCTTGGCCAAGTCACTTCCTTTCTCTGTGGCTCACATCCAGCATTTGTAAAATGGGATAATATTTTTAATATCTATGCTGCTAAGGAAGGCTGATAGAGTGAAGGGTCAGTCAATTGGGGAGTCAGGAAACACTTGGCACTAATTTGTGTATCTCTGATATCATCCTGGCTGTCTGTCCCTAGGAAAGTTATATAAAATCTCCATTCCCCATGTAACTAGTTAAGTCTAACCACTGCAGAGCAGGTGCTGATGAACATCATAGAGGGAGCTCACCCTACCCAAATTAAGTCACCGTGCTGTAGTGGGGACAATACATCTCCCTCAGCTCTGTACAAATGTGAGTTGGGGTTGTTGATGAAAGTGTCAGAAGACCTGAGTTCCACTCTTTCCCCTACCAGCAATCAGCCAGGTGACCTGGCCAAGCTCTGAAGATGTCTTTATTCTCATACTTTCATATGTGGAATGGGTTTAATTTGGATTGTGTTGTCTCTTCTGACTTGTCTGAGGCTTAAAGGAGGGAATGTGGGGGAAGATGGCTAGCCCTTCATTGATGCCATTAGAGGGATGGCTTTAATGTTTAGGTTTCAGACTTCTAAATTGTAGGGGCCAAATTTTAATTGGGGAGTGTTATCTAGGCAGCTTAGTGCAATATTGGGGCAAGGAAGGAGACCAACAGCCTCCCTCAAAAACAGAACAGGATTTATTAACAAGAACAAACTTAAAAACACAAGCAAGATCAGTAGAATTAAGAAAAAGGGGAAAAATGGGGGAAGGGAAATGATACAAGCTGAATAACACCACTGCCCAGGGATCAGCTGAGAACACACTGCTGCAACCTGTCACTTGCCAGCTTCAAGCTAGAATGGCGAAACTCCTCCCTTCTCCTTCCCAGCAGACTCCAGCCTGACCACACACACAACCCCAAGCCAATTGGCTGGCAGCCCTGACTGACAGTCATATGACTGCCCTCACTGGGCTTCCAGTCATTAAATTTTTCATGGCCCATGGCTATGACTACCACCAGTGGTTGGAGCACCATGCCATTGCAGATGTGTGGCACCTGAGCTCCAGGCCAGTGCCTGCTCATGTTTTTTTTTAATTCTAGCAAAAAAAAAAAATGCGGTCATAAAACCCTCAAATAACAATTAATTCTTTGCACAACTTTGAAAAGCCACGGCTCAAGCTTTTGTCTCAAGATTTAGGAGAGCTAAGTCATGAGACTTAATGAGACATAATGGACTGGGGATGGGGGGAGAAATTGGGAGACCCAAGTTTGAATCCTGACTGAGACTCTTAAAAGCTATATGACCCTGAGCAAGTCACTTTACTTCTCACAGGCTCTATTTCTGGTTACAAGGCAAGGACACATTAAACCTTAATGTTCTGAAGACAAGTGAGTGATTGTTACTTCTAAAGTTCTTTGGCTTCCTCATTCCAAGTCATCCTTTAGCCCACCCATATCCCAGCCCCTCTTTATCTCAATATATGATCCCCTGAAGTGCTCCATAAATTCTTGCTGATGACTGATTAAACCAGGCTTTGTCACTAACTACTTTTGTGACCTTGAGTAAGTCACTTCCTCTTTGGACCTCAATTTTCTTATCTGTAAAATAAGTGGGTTGGTGTAGTTTGGTGCTAAAATCCTTTCAAACTGTTACAGAGATATTATTTTTGTATGTGGCTTCACCTTCCTCTGTAATATAAGGAGGTTGAACATGATGGCTTCTGAAATCCCAGATCTACCATCCTATTTGTAGCCACTTTGAGTTACATTTCCCCTCCCTGGGCCTCAGTTGTCTCATCTGTAAAATTAGGGGCTTGGACTAAATACTAAAGTTCCTTCCAGCTCTAGACCTAGGGATCCTGCCATGGGTTGCTATGGTTCATTCATTCATCAATATTGCTTTTGTAAGGCACTAAAATTCTAGCTAATCTGTCTAAAATATCTAATGAGTGGTCGCCAATAAATTATAAGCTTTAACAAGAGTTTAGACTTTTAAACATTTATTAAGGAGAATAAGAATTTGATGAAGAGAGAGAGAAAGGCCTAGATTCATCTATCTATCCAAGGGAGAGGGAATTTTTAGCTCCACTCTCCACCAGAGTCTTCATGAAAGAGACCGAGATTGCCAGCCTCACCCCTTCTTCCTCCCACAAGCAAACGTCACTTCCTGACACCAAAGAAAAGGCACATGGCTTGCCCTCAGATGCCTTCTCCTCATGTGGGAGCTTTCCTATAGTAAGTCTCCAGCAGGTGGCATCATTCCAATCATTATACTATGTTGGATAGTACTTTGTCAATGAGTTTTGATAAAATGAGCCAGGTTGGCCCTTGGACACCAGATTAAGTTCATATCTGTTCTTATATGTAAACCTTTTTCAGGAAGAAGAGAGAGAGAGAGAGAGAGAGAGAGAGAGAGAGAGAGGAAGGAAAGAAGGAAGGAAGGAAAGAAGGAAGGAAGGAAGGAAGGAAGGAAGGAAGGAAGGAAGGAAGGAAGGAAGGAAGGAAGGAAGGAAGGAAGGAAGGAAGGAAAGAAGGAAGGAAGAAAAGGGAAGAAGTGCACAGACACAGTTTTAAGTTTAATCTGCATTTTTTTTGTTTTTTTGTTTTTTGGTGAGGCAATTGGGGTTAAGTGACTTGCCCAGGGTCACACAGCTAGTAAGTGTCAAGGGTCTGAGGCCAGATTTGAACTCAGGTACAGTACTCCTGAATCTAGGGCCAGTGCTCTATCCACTGGGCCACCTAGCTTCCCCTTTAATCTGCATTTTGAACATTTTCTCCACCACTTTCTTAAGCCTAGACAATCAACAAAACAATAAATCAAACCCTGATTTATAGCATTTGCTGATTTCTTAGAAGTAAATGCTCACAATGAAAATTTAACAATCAGATCTCATGAGCCAGTTGGAGCTATCTCCTATCACACCCACACCCACTGATGAACACACACACACATACACACACACACCATGATAATGGCTTTAGAATAGGCCATAGGCAGAGGTCTTCAACTCTACAAATCAATGTTTTCAGGAAGTACCCAATCAATAATCACTGTATCTCTACTCCTCTAAGCATCCACACTTTAGGTGGATATGCCCTTGTAGAAACTAACCCCTTCAGGGAAATGATAATTGAGAATAATTTCTGTTTCAGCTTGTTTGGCAAGTTAGAAACATTTAATTGAACTTGAAGATGCATCTATAAAATGTTTATCGACCTAATTCATGAATGAATCATGTTCGATTCTCATTTGCACACTTGGAAAGTCACAAGGTCATCATGGCTTCAAGCTGTGGCTTTAAATGTCAATGATCCCTTTAATCTGAAAAGAAAGGACCCATAGAACAGGCATGGAAGGAAGACTGGCCTTTAGGTCTGAGAAATGGATGTCAACTCTTATCTCTAATACTACCTTTGCCTCTTTGAACTTTAGTTTCCTTCTCTGTAAAATAAGGGTGAGAATTTTTGTTCTATTTCACCAAAGGGTGATTGATAATCTGAAAAGTTTCCTGGAGGCTTCAGTTCATCTTGTTCAAAGCTCCCCCTACAGGTCTGACCTATTAACTCTGGAGAATGCTTCCTAATTATGTTCATTTTCGAGGGGGGGTGGGGGGGAGGAAATAGGATCCCAAAGTTTGAGTGGGAAGGGACCTCAGAAGTCATCTTGTCCAAACACTTCATTGTACAGAGGTCAAAACTGAGGCCAAGATTAAAATAGCTATAGATAAAAGTTAACTGGATAAGAGCATTTATTATCCATTGTCCATGCCCCCCCCAAAAAAAAAACCCATAGAATACACTGTTGGTTACCCAGAGTGATGGAGGCACAGTTCTATTGTCTTCTGCCTGGGTCTTTCCAAAAACGGTGGGTCATGTTCAGTTCTTGTATTCATCTGACTGTGTATTTAATGGGATTAACTGGCCTTTGTGACCTCATTTGGGATTTTCTTGGCAAAGATATTGGAGTGGTTTATGATTTCCTTCTCCAGCTCATTTTACAAATGAGGAAACTGAGGCAAAAAAGAGTTAAGTGATTTACCCAGGGTCACACAGCTAATAAGTGTCTGAGGCTGGATTTGGACTCATATCTTCCTGACTCCAGGTCCTGATACTCTATGGACACTACTGCCACCACCTAGCTAGGATTAATTAGGTGCCGATTTTTGTAACTGATAAGGCTGTCACACAATTTCTTTGCCAAATAAGCACCAAACCTTAAGCCTGTGTGTCTTAAAGACAACTATGCTATAATTTCTGGTGTCAATTACATAAACATTAATTATCATCAGAAACCCTTTTGTTTCTACAAGTAAATCCACGTGATTTACAACTCATTAAATATTTCTTGGTCAATATAATGTTAGTTGACTTTCTACAGATGTCACCCAGGGAGTGGTGATGCTCTTGGGTCTGAGCTACTTCAGCAGCCCCATATGGAAGTAAAGGTGAAAACCCAATGGTAAACGTCATTGTCAACCTAACCTCTTGTAGTGATCATGAAAGAAGTATTTCTGTAAAGTCTTATACTGGCATATGAACTGAAAAATCTATTATTATTATTTTACATTATTCTAACAATAGGTATATAACTAATAATATATGATAATACAATAGCAGTTAATATTATTGGCAATAATTAGAATTTATACAACAATTCAAAATTTGTGAAGCACTTAACAGATATCTTATTTCATCCTCACAACCACCCAGGGAGGTTAGCACTATTATTACACTCATTTTAAAGATGAAGAAACTTAGGTTGAAAGGCTTAGCTACTTAGCCAGGGTCACACAGCTAGTAAGTTTAAGTTTAAGGCATGATTTGAATGCAAAACTTCCTGACTCCAAGTCCAACCCTGTGCCACCTAGCTGCCTGTTCTCTTATTTCCAAACTCTTCAAAGTTATTCAGGTAGAACCAAATCAAGGGCAAGTCACTGCCCTGTTAGCATTCTTTTATATTTAATATTTTACAGATTATTTAACAGGTGGATAAAATAGCTATTTCCTTCTTGAATAAAAGTATTGTTGCCATTATTTTTATCATTACTTCCTGAAGGGAACCTTTCTATTTTTGAACATGTTAGCATTTGATTCAAGGCCCACACCAGATATTCTGGCACAGTGGAGGATGCACGTGTTTGTACATGAGGCAAAGATGATATATTTTTAAGGCCTCATGGAAGATTCTCCTAAAGAGTCTCTGTCTTCATTTATATGATGGTGTTTGTCTGAAAACTTCCATTTCCATTCGTGATCCATTTTGCTTCATGTTGAAGGCTTTGAATTAACCAGTTGCAGATTTCTGAAAAATATAACCATGTGCCAAGTGCCCTGCAGTTAGCAGAAATATTTCTGTGGATGAGATTAGGAGATGGGAGTCAACTTATTGCCAAAATGGTGCCTGGGCAGATACTAAAATTTGGTCACTATCTTGACTGCCATGAAGGAAGTCCCTCCATAGAAGGCTCAGCCAATCAGGGGAAGTGGTGCAGCCATTGTATTCCATCTTCCCTGACCACAGTGATGTCCCACTTCTGCAGATGCTGGTACCACTTCCCATTGGAATTGGTTCTCAGTCATCTACCCCCTTACCTGGTTCCCTCCTTCTTCCATATATTTTCTTCCCTCTCAGATGGTAAGTTTCCCCATTTGTCTTTGAGTACTTTGTCCGGACTGTTTGTTCTCTCTCTCTATCCCTAGTGCTTAGCACACTGTTGGCCAGATAGTAAGAATTTAATAAATGGCTATTTATCTTTCTTATAGGAATATAGAATCAAAGGATTTGCAACTAGAAAAGACCTTGGAGATCATCTGGCAAAATAAGTAAGTCACCAAGTGGAAAGAAGCAAGAGACCATTAGCCAAAGGCAGTGAGCTCCCGAACTCATGACATGATCACTCCAAAAAACATCCAAATAATGCCATAGGAAAATGCCCGGAGCAGCAAAACTCACAGAAGAATGTGCTGAAATCATCTTCTAACCAAGAACAGCTTGGAAGGTCAGAAGGAGGGAGCTGCTGTGCTGATACAGGAGTTGAGCCCAACCCCACAGTCACCCTGACACAGATACAGTCCCAGGAAGGCCTCACCAGAGAAGCAGATCCCCAGAGCCTCTGAATCAGCTGAAGTGCCAGTGTTGTCTGGAACTAAGACCACAGTCTGGTGAGTGGGCTGAGCCCTGGGAAGGGGAGAGACTACAGGGGTCTATGCTGGTGCTAAGGCAAAACTTGGATTTTGCACCCCTGCTGAGAACCAGGAGGTAGGCTTGAGTAGCAGTGGCCCAGGTGGGGGAGGGGCACAGGCTCGTTGGAGCTAGTAACCACAACACACAAAGCTGGTTGATTAGCAAGTTGGTCTGGGGTCATCTAAGGACCAGGAAACAGGGTAGGTGAGTGAAGAACCTGATTCTCCTTAAATCATACCACCTGGGACTTCTTAAGCTTGGGATACTGCAGCCTGGAAACAGTGCCCCACTTTAAGGAGCTAAAAGTCAAGTAAAAGAAAGACAAGATGAGCTGACAGAGAAAGGTGAGGACCACAGAAAGTTTCTTCAGTGACAAGGAAGAGGTGCACCCTCAGAGGAAGATGTCAACATCAGGGCCCCTATATCTAAAGCTTCCAAGAAAAATATTAATTAGTCTCAGACCATAGAGGTGTTCAAAAAGGACTTTGAAGATAAAGTTAGAGAGGTATAGGAAAAAATGGAAAGAGAAATGAGGTTGATGCAGGAAAGACATGAGAAAAAAGTCAACAGCTTGAAAAGTCAAATGGGCCAAATGGAAAAGGAGGTACAAGAGCTCTCTGATGAAAATAATTGCCTAAGAATTAGGATTGAACAAATGGAAGCCAGTGACTTTATGAGAAACCAAGACACAATAAAGCAAATCCAAATGAATAAAAAAATAGAGGGCAATGTGAAATGTCTTCTGGGAAAAACTGCTGACCTGGAAAATAGGTCCAGGAGAGATAATTTGAAAATTATTGGTCTACCTGAAAACCATGATCAAGGAAAGAGCTTAGACACCATCTTCCAAGATATTCTCAGGGAAAATTGCCCTGAAATTCTAGAAGAAGCTAAAATAGAAATTGAAAGAATCCAGCAATCACCTCCAGAAATAGATCCCCAAAGGAAAACTCCTAGGAATATTATAGCCAAATACCAGAGCTCTCAGGTCAAGAAGAAAATATTGCAAGCTGCCAAAAAGAAAGAATTCAAGTACTGTGGAGCCCCAGTCAGGATCTAGCAGCTTCTACATTAAAGGACTGGAGGGCATGGAATATGATATTCCAAAGGGCAATGGAAATGGGATTACAACCAAGAATCACCTAGCCAGCAAAACTCAGCATAATCTTTCAGCGGAAAAAAATGGGACTTTAATGAAAAAGAAGACTTTCAGATATTTGTGATGAGAAGACCTGAACTGAATGGCAAATTTGACTTTCAAATACAAGACCCCAGAGAACCATAAAAAATTGGAGCTGGGGGATATACCTGGGTCATACAGTGGGCAACTGTCTTGAGTCTGAGGCCAGATTTTGGCTGAGATCCCCCTGGGTCCAGGGGTGATGCTTTGTCCACTATGTCACTTAGCTAGGTGATGACAACTTTGGGGTTGGATTGAGGGGTGAGGGGAATTCACTGGGGGAGGGGGAGGGGCAGAGATGAAGTCCTACATGAAAGAAGCAGGAAGGGGCTTACAGAGTGGGGGAAGAGATGGAGGAGGAGCAGAGCAGTAAATGAATTTTACACTCATCAGAAAAGGCTCAAAGACCTTAAATTCATCAGAGCTACCTCAAGGAGGGACTAACAGACACACCCAACTGGGTGGAGTAATCTCTCTAACCCTGCAGGAAAATAGGAGGGGAAGGGGATAAAGAGAGAGGGGCAAAAGAAGGAAGGGCAGAGTGGGGGAGGGGACAGGCAGAAGCAAATCCCTTCAAAGAGTGATAGGATGAAAGAAGATGGATAATAGAATAATAGGATGGAAGGGAAACAGTTAACAATAGTAATCATGAAAAAGAGAAAAGGGGGGGGAAATTATACAAAAAATATTTATAGGAATGGTTGGAAATCCACTATTTCATTAAAGATACATTTTTTTTCTTTCATAGAAAAAAAAAAGAGAGAGACCATTAGCCAAACATAACAATGAGTCCAGAATATAGCATATCAATCCAAGTAGGAAGCAGGAGTGTTGGCTAGAGGTGCAGGGAGGCAGCCAGCCTTTGTCAGGAGATCAAGTAGTTTTGTCAAGAGCAGTGGAAGGGGGCAAACAATGTTAAGGGAAAATGGGGCCCTCATGAGGCAAGGGAGCAATGCCTTTGCTGCAGACTTAGGGTAAGTGATGGGCCTCAGACCTGTTGATGAGTTAGAGGGGGTATCTACCCCAAGAATGTGAAGAGTTCCCTTGGTGGAATGGGCAGATAAGAACAATTTGTTTCAACAGGTGAAGTGGGCACCATAGAGTTCTTAGAGCTTGGTCATTCACCGAATCCTGGGCCATGGCTACTCACCTGGACTTTCATCTCATCACTAGACTTCAATAACTCTGGAAGAGAGAGTGAAGCAGATGACTTTGTCCAACTCTGCCTCACTTAAATTCAAGTCACAAGTCAAGACATTAGCCCATGGTGTCATTGGTCCTCTTCAAAAAGGAAAGAGAAGCAAGGGGGAACTGAGAGGAAAGGGACTGGGAGGGAAGCAAGACTAGGTAAGCTCCTCAGAATCAGACTCTTACAACACAAGAACTGGAAGGGACCTCAGAGGGCTCTGATGTCAACCCATCCCTGAGCAGAGATTACCTCTGTGCCCAGTCTAAGTCATAAGATCCTAAAGCCTTGCAATCCCCAACAATTAAGCAGCTTCCACCTGATGTCATCCAATGAATGGGAAAAAACATTCTCTGGCCATTTCACGTGGCGGCAGCTCCAGTTGGAGAGAAGATTTCTTTTTTCCTTACATGAAACCTAAATCTATCTCTCTGGAACTCCCACTGATGCGCAGTCATTGTACAGATTGGGCACAATCTAGTCATTGTACAGATTGGGTACAATCTAGAATGTTTTCCCTCCAAGCCCCCTGGCTTCCTTCCAGACGGCTTAAATCTCACCTTCTGCCCCAACCTCCATCCCAGTCTTTGCTTATTATCAGTTACATCAGTCACTGTCCTCATGTGGTATGGGCTCAAGAGCTTTCACTAGCTGGTCACAGTTTCCCAGAGAAACTCCAGTTTATCAGGTGTTGTAGCTGTTGGTGTGCATGGGATTTCATCTGTGTAAATAACTCCCAATAAAGAAACTCCCTTCACTGAGGCAGATCAGAAGCCTCTACAACTTACACTGTTGCTTGGGAGCCCTAAGAAGTTAAAGATCATCTTGAGGTTCTATGGCCAGGATGTGTCAAAGGCAGCCCTCTCTCAATAGGCCATGCCCTAACTCCTAAGTGGATCTAAGACATTATTGGACATGGGGCTCTGCCAGGGTGGAGGACAGCAGAGGGTAGAATCTCTCTCATTTTGACCACTGACAGCTCCAAATAACATATAGAATCACAGCATCTGAGAAACCCAACAGCAGGCCTGAAGTCAGGACCTGTTCCAAAGCCTGGGGCTAGGCAGCCTTTCCATTGGGAATCAACCTTGCTCATCTGCTAAGGTAGGAAACAGTCTGGGGAGCCTTGAAGGTCAGTGCAGTGGATAGTTCTCAAAACACAAAGTACAGGGCAAGTGTCTTGGGTTTACTCCAGTATGATTTCAATTGAAAGGTCACTCCAACAATGTTTTTTCTTCAGAAACTGCCCAACACTCCCAGTTCCCCAACTTGAGAGCTGGACAAGGGTCATTTGTCAATACTGCCCAGATATGGAGGGGATGGTAACTAGAGAAGAGTGAAGAGGGAGGCCTAATTCTTATTCCCTCATCCCAAGAAACAATCCTTTTTTTTAACTCATGAATCAAGCCTGAGCTCCACAGGTTAGCATTTTATATGGCTAAGTCAGCAGCCGGCTGGCTAAATTTTTGATGAATCAAACGGTAAAATATTCACAACCTGGAAATCCATAATATGCTTTATATTTTTACCATTTTTCCTATTTGGCACGATGAACGTGACAATAAAGATTGCTCCAGGACAGCACAGGAGACCGGCAGGCAGGCAGGAAGGCCTCGTCCCTTGAAGATGAAATCTCGCAAGTACCGAGCAATTCTATAAAGCACAATGTTTATTAATTTGGAAAGCTGGTCTCAGGCCATAAAAGCCTGGGGCCAGAGGCCATTTGGTGACCCCCTCCTGCTTCCTGGTCCCAGTCCATAAAAGCCCAGGGGGCAGGGGCCCTGTGCCCACTCTCACCCCAGCCTGGCACCCCCACCCAGTTCAGTTGCCCACTCCCCTTTGCCTCTAAGCCTGGAGCCTCCCAAATGAACTTCCAGAGCCAAGGGAAGTCACAAACAGGCTTCATAATTCATGCTGCCAAGTGGCTGAGAAACGGCCCTTTTAATGGCAAGAAGCAGAAATAGATGATTACTTTCACGATTGATGGCTCACAATGCGCTGCTCAGCTACAAAGGGGGAGGAACTGAATCCGCTGGGATCGCCTCACTCCGGGATAATTCAATTACTAACACCTCAATTAAGGGGACTCCTCGCTTCCCCACTCTAGGCCTGACGGCTCAAGCATCAGCTTGGGGAGGGAGAGGAAACTTTGTGAAGAACTTTACTGGCCCAGGAGGCCAGAGCTGAGAAGGATGTGTGAATGAAGACCTGGAGGAGCCTGAGAACAAGGGATGGCACAGCGGGGAGGGGCCTGAGAACAAGGGATGGCACAGCTGGGAGGGGCTGAGAACAAGGGATGGCACAGCTTGGGAGGGGCCTGAGAACAGAGGATGGCAGAGCTGGGAGGGGCCTGAGAACAAGGGATGGCAGAGCTGGGAGGGGCCTGAGAACAAGGGATGGCACAGCTGGGAGGGGCCTGAGATCAAGGGATGGCACAGCTGGGAGGGGCCTGAGAACAGAGGATGGCAGAGCTGGGAGGGGCCTGAGAGCAAGGGATGGCAGAGCTGGGAGGGGCCTGAGAACAAGGGATGGCACAGCTGGGAGGGGCCTGAGAACAGAGGATGGCAGAGCTGGGAGGGGCCTGAGAACAAGGGATGGCACAGCTGGGAGGGGCCTAAGAGCAAGGGATGGCAGAGCTGGGAGGGGCCTGAGAACAAGGGATGGCACAGCTGGGAGGGGCCTGAGAACAGAGGATGGCAGAGCTGGAGGGGGCCTGAGAACAAGGGATGGCACAGCTGGGAGGGGCCTAAGAGCAAGGGATGGCAGAGCTGGGAGGGACCTGAGAACAGAGGATGGCAGAGCTGGGAGGGGCCTGAGAACAAGGGATGGCAGAGCTGGGAGGGGCCTGAGAACAAAGGATGGCAGAGCTGGGAGGGGCCTGAGAACAGAGGATGGCAGAGCTGGGAGGGGCCTGAGAACAGAGGATGGCAGAGCTGGGAGGGGCCTGAGAACAAGGGATGGCAGAGCTGGGAGGGGCCTGAGAACAAGGGATGGCAGAGCTGAGAGGGGCTGTGCATCAGGGATGTTGTTGTTGTTTGTCCTCTATTCTCAAAGAGGACCTTGCTAGATATCATGACTTGCACTGAATTGGATTTAAGTGAGAGAGGGCTATGCAAGGTTGCCATCTGGGTCCAGTGGCAAGATATACTATCAGAACAAATGGAGATGGCCCAGATGTTTAAAGCAATTGGGTTTAAGTGACTTGCCCAGGGTCATGCAGCTAATAAGTGTCTGAGGTCAAATTTGAACTCAGATCCTCCCAACTACAGGGCCAGTGCTCTATCCATTGCACCACCTAGCAGCCCCCATAGGGGATGGCAGAGCTGGGAGGGGCCTCAGAACAGGGAGTGTAAGGACTGGGAGAGGCTTCAGAGAAGGAAGTGTAAGATCTGGGAGGGGCCCTGAGAACAGAAAATTGATTGGCTGATTGATTGCTTACTAATATAAGAAAAACAAGCAAAAAAAATACTTATGCAAATAGACACATAATAATGGCAACCTCAAAATGAGTGGAACAAAAAACGATTTATATCTGGGCGGGGGGAGAGGAATGATAAGGCAACACAGCCAACTTTCCAGGTTACTGCAGAAGCATTTCCCCAAAACGTGCATCTCTAAGCTGAAAGGATTTAGAAACAAATTAGAAAAAGAGAGGTCTCATGGCATAAGTATGCAAGAAATCTTGAAAGAGGAAATATAGATAAAATGGGAAACAAAAAGAATATAGAAATGCTAAACAAAAACTAAAGCCTCCTATTTTTTTAAAAAACTAACAAAATTGTTGTCTTTAGCTATTCTGAGTTTTAAAATGACAGGAAAATGAATGAACCATCTTAAAATGAATGAGAAAAATTATGTGAGAACATATAAAACCAATACCAAATCTATTATATGCCAGTGTGTGAAATAAAAATTGGTATTTTAAATGAACCGTGTTACCTAAAAATATAAAATATCAAAATTAATAGAAGATGAAAAAGAAATTTTAAGCAATCCAATTTTTAAAAAATTAAATTCAACAAGGTAAAAAGATTTTTTTTTTAAAGGATGGACCAGAAATTTGGCATAGAGAACAACTTAGCATGTAGAATAGCAACTTGAAATTTTGGAGACTCGTAGTTTTAAAGGTAAATTTCTTTTAAAATACATTATTTTAGTAGGGGCAGCTAGATGGTGCAGTGGTTAGAGCACCGGCCCTGGAGTCAGAAGTACCTGAGTTCAAATCCAGCCTCAGACACTCAACACTTACTAGCTGTGTAACCCTGGGCAAGTCGCTTAACCCCTATTGCCTTACTAAAAAAAAATAATAATAAATAAATAAATAAAATAAAATAGATTATTTTAGTGATAAATTTAATTCTTCAAAATGGAATGGAAAATGTTTGATATTTCAAGTCTTCATCTATCTGCAGAACTCTGCTACACAGAATAGATATTAGAGAAAAAGAGAAAGATGGTCACTGGGGCAAGGCTTTGGTTGGACAACATTTGCTATCTTAATTCCCTGAAAGACTAGACTAGAAAGAAAGAAAATGGGAATGAGTGAGAAATTAAGAGAGGGATAGAGAAAATGAAGGGGGGAGGAAAATGGAGAATTAGAGAAATGTGATGATAAATATGAGGGATGGAGGGATAAGACAAAAAGAAAGGAAGAGGAAGAAGGTGAAGTAAGGAGAGAGAAAAGAAGAAAAAGGGAAGTATTTGGCGAGAGGTAGAGGGGAAAAGAAAAGGAGGAAAGGGAGGAGCTAGGGGAAGAGAATGTAGGGGAAAGATAAGGGGGAGTGGACAGAGAAAAAGACAGAAGAGGGAGATGAAGTGTGAGAAGGAAGAAAAGTATCACTCATGTCCAGATAAAGCCAAAAAAAGTTCCCCCTGGACCTAAATGGCAAGGCTTGCTCTGCAAAGGGCAGGCCTGCTCCTCCCCAAATGGGGGCATCGGTAATTGCTGTCTGAGCCTCAAAGACTAAAAATCGGTTTTCCTTTCATGCATGAAGAATTTCTATCTGATTGATGACAGCCTAGACCCTTCTCTTAGCCACGTAGCTGCACTAATTTGGGAGCTAAAACAATATTAGCAAATCGTTAATGATCCATGAAACTGCTTCACCAGCAGCCATTTCAGCCTCTAGCATGTGCAAGAGAATATTGTGAGCTTCCTCCCTCCGGACAAGGGCTGCTTACAGTGGGGCCCACCATGGGCACCCTCCTCGAGAAGACAGTACAGCTGCTTGACTTGGGCCCACACCCTGGACTGCCTAGAGGGGATTAACATGGCGCACCCGGGTGAGCAAACACTAGGAAGTCTCCAATGGATCCAGGGTAGCCATTTGGTTTGAATTTTCACATAGCCTCAAAACAGGTCCAGCTCTGTGCTCCCAGCTAATGACTACAATTACCCTTTAGGTCTCCTGTTATAAGCTCTAGTTAGACAATGAACTCCCCAAGTCACAAAATCAATCTCGGAGAAGGATGTGACTTCAGTGGCAATTAAGCCAGCCATTCTATATGTGAGTGAGTTCCTATTCTGTACCATCCCTCAGGAGGCATCATCCCATCAGGGCCTCACTATCTCCTCAGGTAGCCCATTGCACTTGGGGGCAGCTCTTATGGTTAGGAAGTGCTTTGTGACATCAAGCCTGATCCTGCCTCTGTAACTTCTGTAGTCTAGTGTTCCCCTCTGGAGTTATGCTTTTCCCAGTTTGTACTTGCATAATTAAATGTTTGAACCCAAACATCAAATACTACATTTGTTGTTATTGTTGTTGTTTAGCCATTCAGTCATGTCCAACTCTTCATGACCTCATGGACCAAATGTCCATAGGATTTTCTTAGCAAAAAAAAAAAAATACTGATTTGTCATTTCCTTCTCCACTTTTAGGCAGGGGTTAAATTTTATATTATCCTTTATTAAATTTCATATCAGACTTGGCCTGATTTTCCAGCCTAAAATGAAGGTAGTGACTTCTAAAAATCACTTCAACGTGTCTTACTGTTTGGGGGGAATGAGGATGGAGGAGACCGAGGAGTATAGTCTATCATTGACATGGCACCCTGCCTTTTTATATCTATGCTTTCTTTTTTTTACTCCCAATAGCCATGTCAGGGAAAATGAGCAAGGATTTTCACCCATATTTTAAAGATGAGGACATTAAATGTCAGTGAGAAGTGACTTGCCCTCAGTCTCCCAGCTAGTAATTGTCTAAGCTGGACCTTCATCTCTCTCAGGCCTCTTAACTCAACCATCTCTCACTGATGCTGGGCAGACTGTCCATTCTATTTTAGACAACCCAAAGTTCCTTATGATCAAGAACTTCAGGGTTCATCTGGAGAGGCCACAGGATATTTAAGTAGAAACCCTCTAGGGTCTAGATACCTGGTTCAGTCTAGGCTTGAGCAGGAATTTCCTTTACATGAAGAGTGATGTCCCTGGAATCCTGGGGACTGTGGAAAAATTTCAGGGAAACCATTTAGTTGGATGAGGTGGGGGATTACATCTTTATCTTCACCAACTTCTGACTAATATTTAACATTTCCTTTGGTTATTTTAAAATATGGTCCTGAGAAGACTTGGGCCATGGGCTTTACTAGGCTAGCAAAGGAGCCCACAACACACAAGATGTTAAGCATTCATCCTCTCCACCATTTTCCCCAAGGAGTTACTCCAACTTACCTGGCTTTTTGGATTTCCAACAATGCAGGTGGTTCTCATCTTTGAATATGTATAAAGTACTTCTCCTAAAATATCCCCATGAGATGGAAAACAACCAAAGAGAGACTGAGCTGCTTCAGGAATAGTGAGATCCTCATCTCTGGAAGTCAAGTGGAGACTCATCAGTGATGCCAACAATGTTGCCATGTTCAGAATTTGATTGGACTAGGCTTCCACGGTCCTTTCCAACTCCCAAGTTCTGGAATCTGTCTGTGCCCTGCAAAACTCAGGTAGGTATATGGGAATCCCCTTCACTCAGAAGAGACCTCTGAATCTTTAGTCTAACAGGAGGGGAAGAACTTAACAGTAGGTTTTCAATAACTGACTTGCTGTTATTGCTCAGTCATTTTTTAGTCATGTCTGACTCTTTGTGGCCCCTTTTGGGGTTTTCTTGGCAATGACACTGGAGTGATTTGCCATTTCCTTCTCCAGCTCATTTTACAGATGAGGAAACTGAAGCAAACAGGGTTAAGTGACTTGCCCAGAGTCACACAGCTATTAAGTGTCTGAGACTGAAATTGAACTTACTTCTTCCTGATTCCAGGCCCAGCACTCTATCCACTGAGTCACCTAGCTGCCTCTTTATATGGTATTATATTCTTTTTCACAGTCTCTTGGACATCTTGCAAAACATTCCTTCTAAACAAAATAGTTAGATGACGACTTGTCAGGTGCAATGTTGAAGGGATCCCTGGTAAGGCTGGACTAGCTCCCTCTGACATCCCTCTCAGCTGGGAGATCTGGTGCTATTCCCCAAGAAACAGTGGAATAAATGGTGTTTCAATTCCTTGCCAGCCCATATTGCAGCCTGTTTCACCAAGCATATAGTTGGAATTCCATTTGTTTGCAATGAAAAAACTGGTAGAACATGGCAGTGCCTTAATGTAAGTACTTACAAAAGAACACAGGGGACAAAAATGAGTAAGAGAAAGAGAGAGAGAGAGCCTTAGTTGCAGTGAATGCTGAATGTGATGCTTGAGGGAAATCAAGCTTAATTAGGGGAAGATGGGACTGAGGACTTTTGTGCAGATTTTGAAAGGCTTGCATTGCATTTTCAAGGTCTTTAAAGGTTGATGACAATGGTGTTTTGTTTTTTTGTCATGTCTACTCTAGCTTCCTTTTTCATAGCTTCCCTTTTCCTTGATACAGGTGGGTCATTAGCAGGCAAGTGATCCCCATCAGCCATGATCAGGGTCATTTTTAAACATTTTAATTCACAAGTGAAGGGGGAGGGAGAAAAAATGAGAGAGATGAGAGAGGGGGAGAGAAAAAAAGAGAGAATGAGAATGAGAAAGAATGAGAGAGAGAATAAGAGAGGGAACAGGGGGAGATAGAAAAGAGAGGGGGGAAGGAGGGAGGAAGAGAGGAAGACCCTCATTTTACCTGGATGTTCCATTGGCAAATCAAATGCAATGCATGTCAAGGTGTACTTATCATCTTACCCTAATCCTGATTCTTTTTTCACGGTCCTAATTTGTGTTGCTCTGCTAAGTCTTTCCATCCTGCCTTTGGGAATTCTCTAGTATCCAGCTCTTCCTCTCTACCCACATGTTCCACACCTTCATTCAGGCCCTCATTATCTCTCACCTAAGCCTCCTAACTCATCTCCCTATCTCCTTTCTCTCCTGTTTCCAACCCAGTCTCACACAGCTGTGAAAAAATTATTTTTGTAATGCTAAGCTCTGCCCATGTCATGCCCTAGCTCAGAAACCTTGTGTAGATTACTTACTTTTAGAACAAAATATGAGGTCCTCACCCTGATATTTAAAGTTCTCCAAAATTTGGCTCCAAATTACTTGTCCAGGCTTCTTTTGGTTTCTCCCTTTCACATTTCCCCTAAACTGGATACTTACTATTCTCACCCCTGTGTTGCCCTCTCTCTTCTTCATTAATTAGCTCAGTCATTTGCCCTATGGCTAGAATGCCCTCCTTCCATCAGTCCACTTGCTGTAGCCCTCCTCTTCCTCAGGGTGTAGCTCAGGCAGGTATTACCTTTTTCATGAAGCCTTCCCTGATTCCCTCAGTTGAATTTGTTCTTGCCTCATTCAATTTTTCCTACGGGACTTTGCTTGCCACCCCCCCTTTATCCTCTTTACCCTCTATCTTGTGTCACTTTTTTTTGTACATGATACCCCCTCATTTGGTTATAGACCCCTAAAGCACAGTGTGAACCACTTTACAACTCTATCTCACCCAGTACCCAGAACTATGCCATATATAATAATGAATTGGAGTCACAAGGATACACATCAGGTATTAGTTTAGATGACTTAGAAAAATATAATCCAGGCACCAAGAGAGAAGAGCAACCACCTGTACATACCAGAAACAGAACAATAAAGCAAAAGTAGCCTGAAATAAACTTTAAAACATGTGTGGGATTAATTCTAGCTTCTACAAGGAGCTGGGAATCACATTCCTCATTTCAATGCATCGGTGCTCATCCCAACAAGGTGCAACTATCAAAGTCTTATGGCTACTTCACAAATGAACCAGAACTTATTCGTGTAAATTATTTTTATTGCCATCATAAGTATCCCTTCAAGAGGGTATGCTTAGCCTTATGAGGGTACTAATGTTGAAAATACCCCCTGCGTCCCCGTTTGGGGATTTGCCTTTAGAGAAATCTTGTGCTTCCTACCAAAGCACAGAGCTATTCTATAATGGTGGCTGTTAAAAGAACAGGGAAGCCAAGACTGATGAGCTGTGGGGACAGGGAGGCAGCAACTGTGGGCAATAAGCCTGGAGGATCGCATCCTCTTGTTTCCTTGAGAGGAGAGGTGTGGTGTTTCTTTGTTTTATTCTGTGTCCTCGGTACCAAGCACAACATTATTGGGATGCTGTTTGTGGATCTCAATTGCACATGCAACAATAGAATATTCCTGGATGGTTTTGTCTGCATACTAATTTCTCTTCTTTGCTGTCTGGATCCCTGGGGCAACGTTGGAGCTACCAAGAGTCCTAGGTGCTAAATAACAAGGTGTTTTGTCATTCAGTCATTTTTCAGTCATGTCCCACTCTTTGTCACCCCATTTGGGGTTTTCTTGGCCAAGATACTGGAGTGGTTTGCTATCGCCTTCTCCAGGTCATTTTACAGATGAGGAAACTGAGGCAAACAGGCTTAAGTGACCGTAAGTAACATGGTGACCTATGTAACAATAATGAATTCTCAAGACATGAGCAACAGCTGTTTTTTGAGAACACATTGATCCCCCTTCCCTAGGATCCCATCATGAAGTGCTTGCTAGCAGTCAGAGGCCAATGGGACTTTAACATTTGTCAATATTCATTTTGGAAGGTGTTGTGAATTCTAGAAATAATCAAAAGATATTGAGAGTCATTCCAGGGGGTCAAGGTGGGAGATGAACCAATGATACTGTTTATCATCTTCACTGAAATATTGCTAGGATCTTTAGGGGATCATAGATTAAAAATCAGAGGGACCTCAGAAGCCATTGAGTCCAACCTCTTCATGTTACAGATGAGGAAATTGAAGTGCTGTTAGAAAGCAATGGGGCTTCTCTTCTGTGGCCTCCAAACTAGATTTGAATTTAGAATGATATGAGGAAAGGTGAGTCCATGTTGAGCCTCCCAAGTTTTCTTCCAAAGGGGACAACTGGGATATAAGAGGCAGGATGATACAGTGGGGAAAGAGGTGAATTTGAGTTGAGTGTATAGGGTTCCAAGGCAAGACATATTCCTTGGTAGACTGTGGGCAAGTTTGGCCTTCCCCTTTCCTTGGGCCTCAGTTTACTCCTTTGAGAAATGAAGGAGTAACCTCAATAAATTTCAAAGTCCTTTCCTGCCCAATGGATTGAAAGGTTCTCAATACAACACTGTCTTTTCCTTCCTTCCTTCCTTCCTTCCTTCCTTCCTTCCTTCCTTCCTTCCTTCCTTCCTTCCTTCCTTCCTTCCTTCCTTTCTTCCTCCCTTCCTTTCTCTCTCTCTCTCTCTCTCTCTCTCTCTCTCTCTTTCTTTCTTTTGACTAGAGCTGTGATTTTGTTGGCATAGTGAATTCATGATGAGTAAACTTCCCCTCCCCTCTTCCAACATAGAGCCACACCTCCACTGCAATTAGGTTAGAGAGAATTCCATGGGGCATAGAGATGTTAAGTGATTTGCCCAAGATTGCACAAGTATGTGTAAGCAATGGTACTTAAACCCAAGTTTTCCAGACTCCCAGCCCTTCTCTCTCTTCCCTAGGCCATGCTGACCTTCATCTTATGGTGAGGAAATGGCACCAAAGTCTTGAAGCTGAATGAGAGGAAATGAAGCCAGATCCTCAGTTTTTGTCTGACTTCCCATCCAGCTTTCATGGCAGGAGCTCGTCACAAGGCTACTTCTTCTTCAAACAACACACTGCAGATTTAGTGAGGCCCAGGCCTAGGAGAAATAGGTTCCCATCATAAACATGTTGTTCAAAATGAGATCTCCCTATTATGCTCATTTTTAAGCAATGCCTTAGACCTGGTAAGATTTCTTCTCACCTTGAAATCTCCTCATCTACATCAGGGATAGAAGTGAGATTTAAAGTATTATGTTCAATGAATTTTCTTGTCACTTAGAACAGGACTGACAATGAGAACCAGAGTCCTATAGAAACAAAATTTACACACATCATAGCATCATAACCATGTGCTATAAAATCAGCAATACATGCCTTTTTCTGGCTTCCCTTCAGAAACAGTGGAGATTGGGAGGGGGCTGCCTATATTCTGATGCTCTCCTCTTGAATACTGAATTACTGCTGCTAGTCTCAAGATTAATGGGCCTAGAAATCTATATGTACATTTAAAGTAGAGATCCATTAAAAGCAGGCTCCACTCATTAGGCATGTGTGATATTTCTCAAAATGCCTGTACCACTTGGGCTTTTTTTTGCTTAGGAAATATTTTAATTTTTTTTTTTACAAAGAGTGGTGAATAAAAATGCATTTGGGGGAATTTTCTGAATACCCTCATGCATTTTGGACTTGCATCTTTTCCTGCAGACAATGGAAATATATGCTATAAATTATTCTTATCTATTCATTATAGCAGGTCCTTTAAAACTCATATTGAAAAATAATGTTAATCTATTTTGATTTATGGGGATGAAAAAATTTTAAGTAGTCCTTTGAAGGTATTATTAAAATGAGGTGGAACAACTAGTGGTGCAGTGGATAGATTATTGGCCCTGAAATTGTGAGGACCTGAGTTCAAATCTCACCTCAGACACTTTTTAGCGATGTGATCCTGAACAAGTCACTTAACCCCAATTGCTTTAAACATCTGGGGCTATCATCAGTCATCCTGATATATATCTTGCCACTGGACCCAGATGGCTCTGGAGGAGAGAGTGAGGTTGGTGACTTTGCACAGCCCTCCCTCACCTCAATCCAATTTACTTCAAGTCATGATATCACCTTCTGATGTCATGGTCCTCTGAGAATGAAGGACAAACAACCAAATATCCACAACAACAAGTATTAGCAGTAATTAGTACAGTTGTGTATGTTCATAAGTCCAGTTCCCTAATTTTAGAGATGGGGAAACTGAGTCCAAGAGAAGTTGTCACTTGCCTGAGGAGATATGCATTGTAAATATTGGAGTAGCAGGTGGACTAGTTAGCCTCTAAGGTCCCTCACACCTCTAAGTGAATGAGCCTCTGAATATCTGTCACTGAGAATCATGAAGGTCAGAAATCAAGATACCCAGGGGAAAACACATGCATGATTCTGCTTCTGTTTCTTGTATCCCTCATCTTGACCTGGTCTTTCGGTGGTGACCACAAAGGTACATGTTTCATCTCAATCATGACACCAGAAGAGTAGTCTCCACATCAAGAGAGAGGGAGGAGGGGAGAGTGAAGGAGAGAAAGAAGAAGGGAGACACAGAGAGAAATGTAAGATGGCAGAAGGGAAAAAAGGACGGAGGGAGAAAGAGAGAGTGAGGGGGAGGGAGAAAGAAAGAGACAGACAGAGAGAGAGAGCAAGAGAGAGAGACAGAGACAGAGAGACAGAGACAGAGAGATTAAACAGAGTCCCTTTCCTCTCTGAGATTCAGGTTCATCCTTTTTAAAACAATTTGTTTGGAATAACTGAGCTGGTGGGCTCCATTCATGCTATGATTCCAAGAGTTTGCAGTTGTTAGATGTGGCATTCTTCCAATGTTTTCAAAACTGGATTTGATTTGTTTAGTTACACCCCCCCTTCCAAAAAATAAAAAAACACATCCCCAGGCTGCACAGGTCTCTAAAGCCTTCATTTAGAAGAAAGAGATAATTCAACTGGTAGAAAGTCTTTAGGAAAATAGGAAGCAGCTTAAGGTGTGTGTAAAGAAAATGATGTTAGAATAATTCTAGTTGTGGACTTCCAAGAATCTTCAGGTTTTTCAGACCATTTCCCCAATATGCCAGTTAAACCAAGATGTATCCTCACTTCATATTGCTGTAGTATAAGGAAGGTGTCATGGGAATGGTTAGAAAGGTGAATGTAATGCTTGTCAATGAGAGGAAGGGAATTTCACCACCTTCTAATACATGGGTAATAACACAAGAAAATGTGTAATGTTGAGATCTGGAAAGAGCCTTATTATGTAGTCCCGGCATTCTTAACTTGGGGTCTGTGTGTGTCTATACACACATACACACATGTATATCTCTAGATATATGTGACCATATGCATGATATATGTCTATATTTATACACAATGTGTTATATACATACATGTAGTTATATATTAATATGTGTATGTTTAAAAGGATACATGCATGCATACATAGGCAGGCAGTTGATAGATGACTGTATTTCAATAAAATTGGTTTCCTTTATAGTTTATATCTTTTAAAATATTATTCTGAGGAGGGCAGAGGCATAACCAGACTGCCAAAGATGACCATAACATAAATAGATTAACTCCTGATTTATTCTAACCTTTTATTTAACAGTTGAGGAAACTGAGGCCCAGAGAGAGGAAGGTACTTACCATAATAAAAGACAATAAAAACAGCCCTTGGTCAACAAATTAATTCAACAAATATTTCTAAAGCCCTTCCTGTGTGTCAGGCA
Source organism: Dromiciops gliroides (assembly GCF_019393635.1). Classification (NCBI taxonomy): domain Eukaryota; kingdom Metazoa; phylum Chordata; class Mammalia; order Microbiotheria; family Microbiotheriidae; genus Dromiciops; species Dromiciops gliroides. The sequence goes on along the minus strand of NC_057865.1, from coordinate 298,070,093 downwards.
CTGTGCTAAGAGCTGGGAGTACAAGTTGAAGCAGAAAGATGGTCCCTGTCCTGGAGAAGCTTACATTCAAATTGGGGGGTGGGGCAGCTAGGTGGCGCAGTGGATAGAGCACCAGCCCTGGAGTCAGGAGTACCTGATTTCAAATCCAGCCTCAAACACTTAACACTTACTAGCTGTGTGACCCTGGGCAAGTCACTTAACCCCAATTGCCTTACTTAAAAAACAAAAACAAAAATATTCAAATTGGGGGCAGACAACATATGAAGCAAGTTCCAAAAAAGCTAGGGTGGTGAGAAGATGCCCAAAGAACATGGTGGAGTAAGAGGCCTGGGGCAATCAGGAGTGGCCTCCTGAGGAATGGAAGGTGCATGTGCATAGCCTAGGCCCTTTAAAATTAGTTCCCAGGAGGCACTAGCTTTGGAAAGGCCCTCTCAGGGAACCAAGGCCCAAAAAATGGAGGGCTTTCCCCAGTATTCAATCTGGACTAGTGACCACCTGGCCTGTTGCCTCTTGCTCTTTCAGAAGAATCAATTTCCTGGCTTAGAGCACAAGCCTGCCTCCTTTCTCCCACATCTCTTTGTGGAAAGCATAAATCCAGCCCAAATATTTTTTTTTCTCTTTACCCCGCTCTGGGAAAACATTTTGAAAGGGAAAAAAACCTCTCAAACTCATTTTTTCTCTGGTGTTCTCTTTGGATGTATAAAGCTCTTCAAGCATGAACAGTCTAGGGAACCATGTGTAAGCAAATGGCTCTCAGAACCAAGAAGCGCTTTTCCAGTAAGCAGCCACCCACTATTCTCCTTTGAAGCTATCTGTCTTCTCTGTCTCATGAGACTTCCTTCTGCTCCTCATCCACAAAATTGTTGTGTGCTTATGTACCAAGGGAAATGGTACAGCATGGGCTGTGCCAAGAGGCACTGGATTGGAGGCAGAAGGCTCGGTTCAATCCTCAGTTCTGGAATTATGTGATCTGGCCACAGGCAACTTTGCTGAGCCTCAGTTTCCTCCTCTGTCAAATGGGAGTGATCAGTTATTGCCCATCCTGCCTCAGTCATAGGGACGGGGTGATGAAAGTACTTTATGATCTTCAAATTCCCATGGACAACTGATTTACTAGACTCTAATAGATTCAGGTCTTCACAGGCAGGAGTAGGCTATAGTCTCTCCACAAATTTTTGTTGATTGTTGATTTTTTTTCTTTGTTTTTTGTGGGGCATTGAGGATTAAGTGAATTGCCCAGGGTCACACAGCCAATAAGTGTCAAGTGTCTGAGGCGAGTTTTGAACTCAGGTCCTCCTGAATCCAGGGCTGGTGTTTTATCCATTTCTGCCTCCACAACTTTTAATAAATGTTTTTATTTAAAGTTGAGTTCCAAATTCTATCCCTTCCTCCCCTCCCCCCCTTCTTGAGACAGTAAACAATCAGATATAGGTTATACATGTACAATTATGTATAACATTTCCATATTAGTCATTAGGTATAAGAAGATGAATAAAAGAAAAAAGTGAAAAATAGCATGCTTCAGTCTGTGTTCAATCAATATCAGTTCTTTCTTTGGAGGTGGATAGTATGCTTCATCATTAGGCCTTTGGGATTGTCCTGGATCACTGTATTGTTGAGAATAGCTAAGTCATTCACAGTTCTTCATCAAACAATATTGCTGTCTCTGTGCACAATGTTCTCCTGGTTCTGCTCACTTCACCATGTACCAGTTCATGTCAGTCTTTCCAGATTTTTCTGAAGTCATCATGCTTGTCATTTCTTATAGTACAATAATATTCCATTACAATCATATATCACAGCTTATTGAACCATTTCCTTCACAACTTTTCATTCCATTTCCTTGGCCTTGTCATTGATCATATCCTCCATAAAATATCTAGGCAATCAACTGAATGCCTCCCTCTTGTTGACTCAGTCAGTCAGCTGAACCTTATTAAGCTCCTACTATGTACCAGGCACCTAGATAAGTACTGGGGAGACAAAGAAAGACAAAAACATCCCTGCTCAAAAGGGGAAGACAACATTCAATCAACGTTGTACAAACAATATACATGCAGAATAATGTGAGACAATCCTGAGATTAAGGAGGACAGAGAAAGGCTTCATTGCAGAAAGTGGGGTGCACCTGAACCTTTCAAGCAGGTTGGAAGAGAGGAAGAGGACAGTGGAAAAGGAGGCACACCATTCACCCTCCCCCCTTGGTCTCCCTCCTGATGGGCTTTGTTTTTGCATGATTTCTCATTTGGGGCAATGGCCATTTTCCCCTCTGAAGAAATCCAACAGACTTTCTAGGACACAAGGGATGGAGGTGTAGGCAGATGACTATGTGAACCAAGGGAGCTAAAACCCTCTCCCTAGGATCTAGTGTCACTTGCCTTTTGCTCATCAATGATCCCTTAGTAGGGTTCCAATGTTCCTGATTGCTTTCTAGGTTGTTGGCCATATGGACAGTGTAGATTTGGAGGGGATCAGGGCGGTAAGTGGAGAGGAGGGCACTTTGATACTTACTTCACGACAGGAAGTATCTAAGGACTGAGCTTTCCAGATACCACTCATCCCTGGGAAAGGAGACAAGGGATACAGATCTGAATTTCAGTCCCGAATGGGTTTTTGCCTTTGAAAGAACCTGAGTCTGAGGACAAAATGGAAAATGTCATCTATATTTATATGATGTGCCAGTGATGTTTCCATTTTTATTCATTGTTATTGACTCTGATTAAATGTTTATATATTAATGGCCTAAGAGAGTTGAATCAATGAAGCAAATAGTGGGGAGAAGAAGAAAGGGCAAGAGTCTGCTAGGATAGGAGCAGAGTTATTGACCTGATTAGTGGAGTTGGTTACCATAGGCCTAGATCAATGATCCAGTAATACCAGTCACAAATAGGGTGGGGGAGAGATGAAAAGGGGAGCAAGAGCCAGCTGTTCGACTGTCCAGAGAGAGGCAAAGTAAACTTGGTGGGTACCCCCAAGATCCCTCCTGTCAAGTCAGGATGCATAACTGGTAGACCTGAGCACTTGTTCAAAAGCTACAGGCAACAGGCTTGTGTCATAGCAGAGCAAAGCTTCTTAAACTGTGGGTCATGACTCCATTTGGGGTCATATAACTGAATGTGGGCATCACAAAAAAATTGGCAATATATGTTTGATTTGTATACCTATTTTATATACCTATATACCTGGGTCATATAAAAATTTCTTGCATGAAAAGAGGTCATGAGTGGAAAAGGTTTAAGAATCCCTGTCCTAGAGTGTCTGACCCTTATAAGTCTGGGTGAATTGCTTCCGTATCTAGAACCTCAAACTTCTCCTCTCTATAATCAGACTTGTCCCATCTACCACACATTGCTGTTGTAAGGAAGGAGCTTTGTCATTTTTTAAATATTATAGAGAATGGGAGCTGCCATATCCTAAATTTGAGGCCTGAGAAGAGAAGTTGGACTGAGTTAAATGATTCCCTACAGAGGTCATTTCATAGTCCAAGAACATCTAAGAAATGATCATCTGATTAAGGACCTAGATTTCTACTAGAGTTCATGTGTGACATTCTACTTTCCAGGACAGCAGTGTCATGAATGGTCATTCAACTACCCTGGGAAAGGGTCTTGGACTTCCCTTAGGTCTATTTCCAAAGGTATCCACTCATTCTGCTCCCCTGGACAAAAAGGTCAGCTCCATTTCAAGTCAGTAATGAGTTCCATGAAAACATGGTGCCAGGTAAGGCTTTAATGTTATTCATGTTATAACATGTTTTCCTGGCCCATTAAAAATACCCTTTGGATCTGGCCATCCAATTTGTTTCTAAATCCCTCAAACTGTCCTATCATAGAGCTCACATTTCTCCCTTTTAGCTCTGAGAATAGCACAGAAGACACAGTGAAATGCTTTGCTGAAATCTGAGTAGGCTCCAACTGTAACATTCCAGGCCCACCAACCTAGTCACTTTACCACAAAAGGGAAATGCAGTTTCGCTGGCATGAAGACTTCCAAATGACGCCATCTTGGTTTTTTCATCATCATTCTTTCCATTTCTATGTGCTTTCCAATCATTTTCTTAATAATGTGTTCCAGAATTTTGTGAACCAAATAGAGCTCACTGAGCTAAGATTCATCAATTTAATTCTTTTCCATTTTTTGGAAAAGGGGAATATTTTCCTTGCTCCTGTCCTCTGCTGCTTTTCCAATTTTCCATGGTTTTCTAAGAATCAGAACCAGTGGCTCAGCCTTATGGCTGGTAGTACTGTCATTGTTGCAGGGTGGAGCACCAACTAGGTAATAGTGGCATATTGAGCACCTAGCTGTATCAATCAATTAGTTAGTCAACAGATACTTATTAAGTGCCTCTAGAGTGCTCAGGTGGCAGATGCTGTGGGAGTTGCTGCAGAGTCCAAGCCAGAAATGAAAGTTTCTGTCCTCAAGAAGCCTCTGTTCTATTGGAGGACATCTGTGTACATATAAGTACATACATAAGATGTATAAAATAATTTCAATAAGACCACCCCTTTGAGTAGTTAATGGATAATAATAAGTAACATTTATATGATGCCTATGTGTCAGGAACTGTACTAAGTGCTTTACAATTATCATCTCATTTGATCCTCATGACAATCCTGAGGGGGACATATTATTATTATCCCCATATTAGAGAGAAGGAAACTGAGGCAAACTGGGGTAAGTTACTTACTTGCCCCGGATCACACTGCTAATAAGCATCTGAGACTGGAATTGAACTCAGGTCTTCATGACTCCGGGCCTGGTACTCTTCACTGAGCCACCTGTCTGCTCCAGTTGAGGTAGTTGAGGTCAAGGCAGCGAGGAAGTCAGATTGTTGGAGATAGTCTCGCCCTGTATTTTTGAAGTCTCCTAATATGAGAACAAGGGTGGAATGAAGAGGAAGTTTATGCCTGAGAGATGATGGAGAATTATTCCCAGATCCAAAGTAAGGGATAGATCTGCCCAGAAAGGAGGAGAGCCCTGAATCCCAGTAACAGAATGAGGCGCTGGAAATGACATGGGGGAACAAGTAGTTTGTTGATTTTTCCCTCCAGGACAAGAATAGCAGTTCACATGGAAAAAGAGACAGCAAAGACTGAAAAGTATAACCAGGAATGCAAGACATTCTGGGATTGAGAGTACAGACAGCAGGACAGGGCAGGGGAGTGACGCCTGGGAAGGGGCCCTGTCCGGGCCATAATATGATGGTTCAGTAGTGATATGTAAGATTAAGGGAGAACTCTGATCAATAGAAGGGTTATCCCAAAAGGCATGATGGGAGGGACAGGCAGAGTGGGGTTGAGATATGGTTGAGGTAGGGCCAGAGTGGGTGGATGTAGGCAGATGGGAAGTGGGTCTCCTTATTTCCTGTGGGCTTTCACTACTTGAACATTTTTGTTTATTCCTTCCCAGTCCAAAGCTCATTTTTCTTAAAAGAGCAAAGAGAAGAGAAATAAGACTTGAAGAGTTCAGCCTTCTCAACATTGTCCATTTGTATCATTCAGCACACATCAAGCTGAAATCTCGTCCCCTCCATGATTCTGCAATGAGGTTTTAAATATAACTTTTTCTGAACTGACAAAGCACTCCTGGGACACCTTGACACTCATGCGATCCTTCTGCCTTTGTACTCAGTTACGTGCCTTTACTTCTGTTTTCTGTTAAAGCTGTTTGTCAATCATTTCCCTGTGCATTACACAGTTCTCATTCAGGGGATTGCTGCTTGGAGTGGGATCTGGGCTCGCCATGTATTGAAATGCCTCCAATTCCAGCTAACTTGATGTTTCTAACCAGGACCTAGAAGGCATGGCTAAATCCATCATCCAATCACAGCAGACCTGCTTTCTGGAATCATTTCACTTCACCCAATGACTTTCAAAGACTTTTCACATTTAGACTAAAACCTATGATTGAGATTGATTGGTTGAGCATCTCATCATTTACTTTAAGTGGGATGAGCTGGCTTGATTTCTCTACTCAATCACCTCACCCTGATGACAAGTTTCTTTCCTATTTGCTATGGCAGCCTGTTGACTTACACTGCAGACCCCTAAAATCCCCCTGGGTTTTTTTCCACTCACAGAATCTGTTGTCTATACATACTATTCCCAGGCTATCTTTGGGAAGTTGAATGGTGAAACCCAACCATAGGATTTTATACTTGTTCCTAAGCAAGTTCATCTTATTTCATTCAGCCCATTATTCTAGACTGTCAAGATATAGTATATATACATGCAGAATATAAAATTTGATCTCTAATATTTCAACAGAAGGTTGGATTGGTAGACTTGTTTAGATATCCTAAGAGAACTAATGGGAAGGGGGAAGAGAATAAACACTTATTAGATGCCTACTTTTTGCCAGGCAATATGCCAAGCGTTTGACAAATATTATTTTATTTGATCCTTACAATAACCCTAAGATGTAGGTACTATTATTATCTCCATTTTACATTTGAAGAAACTGAGGCAGACAGAGGTTACATGATTTTCTCCGAATCACAGAGCTAGGAAGTATCTAAGGCTGGATTTGAACTCAGGTCATCATGACTCCAGGCCCAGTACTCTATCCATTGCACTATCTCACTTCCAGGTAGGAAGTCAATATGTTAAGTTCTTTGGAGCAATTAACTTAGTATGCAGTAATCCTTGAAACTTAAAATTTAAGAAACTAGGTGGGGGAGAGAATTCTCCTAGCTAGAGGACTAAGAGATAACCCATTACTAGAGGGAGTAGAGAAATCAAGCCAGCTCATCCCACTTAAAGTAAATGATGAGATGCTCAAAAAATCTGGGATAGTTGGAAACTTGGTGGTCTCCTTGACAAAAATAGAAAACTTAGGAGGAGGAGCATGTTTATAAGGAAAGATGATGAAGTCTATTAAATTTATCTACTATAAGCAAGGCACTTTTTTTCTCCAGAAACTCACTATCCATTGGACAAACAGGACAGTACATTATTAAGTGTGATTCTTTTTAATAAAACAAGGGAACTGAAAATTTCAATATCTCAAGTTCCTGATAATTATGGTTTCTATCCTATTCCCTTCCTTTATAGACATAAGAGAATCTATATACACAAAGACACACGATTCCTTGGTCACCGGAGCAGGTTTTGACCTGAGAAAGCTGTCTTCTGCCAGACATCCGGCCTCCTGTTTGTCCACCATGTGATTGATCAATTAGGCTCCTAGACAACATGTTTGGGGGCATAGGAGTATTGGCAAATTGGGAGGATAATAAATTAATCTAAAATCTGTAGCCATGAAAAGAACAATCAAGCCACTGATGACCTCTAGGTGTTTAAGTATCCCTGGAGAGCCTTCTTGTCAGGCCCTGCCAAGAACAGACATTGAACATTCCATACCAGATGGTGGCTTTCCTCACCCAATCTAGGACAGTACGAATTGGCACGATGAAAAGAACACTAAACTAGAAGTCAAGACACCTGAGCTTCAAGTGAGATGTGACCTCTAACTATTCATATGAACTTCGCCAAGTCACTTAACTCCTTTGGGACTCAGTTTCCTCATGTGTAATATGAGGAGGTTGGAATTTGTAACCTCCAAACTTCCTTCCACCTCTAGATGATATACCATCCATGATGACCTATGATCACCATCTCTAGGCCTACAGTAGGAGACAGAAGAGGTATCTAAAGATATCCCCTTCCTTCAAGTGGCTTACCTATATTTGGGAACATAAAACACACACATATGGGATCAGATAGTATACACTTCAAATTCTGGAGGTAGAAGGCTGAAAAGAGCCTCAAAAGGTCATTTGTTCCCATGTCCTGCCATTGGGGAAGTAAAGCATTTGCAGAAGATGAAATTGAAACCCCTAGAATCTAAGGAACTAAAGAATTCACCCAAAGTCACATTGAGTGGTGGAAGGGGTGGGGGGAGCCCTAGACCCCAGGCCTCCTTCTAGCTCCTAGTATATTGCTCTTACCTCTTAACTGCTAATTACATGGCATAAGCATAAACACAGTGGAATGCTCACCACAGGCTCTCTCAGAGGGGGAGGATAAATGTTTACCCAGCTCCACAGGAAGTAGGGGCTTTATGGCCCAATGGGAATGTATAGCATGGGAGAGGAGAGAGAGAGAGAGAGAGAGAGAGAGAGAGAGAGAGAGAGATGACTATCAGAACACTGGCCTGGGAGTCTACTCCAGAGATGAATGGGCTTCTTCAAGAGGTGGTGAGCCTGCCCTCCTTGGGGGTCTGCCAGCAGCCTGGATGACCTCTTGTCATGCATGTTGTAGTATGGGATAAAGTCAATAATGGCTGAAGCCCCTCCCAACATTCAGATAATGTGCTTCCCTCTGATCCAGTCTCTACCATTACTCAGAACTCACTCATACAAAGATCTTTAAAGTTTTCCAAAGTGCTATCCACTTGGAGCTTCTCAATAAAGTGTGGAAGGTAGGTGCTGTTTAGAGGCGTGGTTATTTTCACTTGACAGATGGGGAAACTGAGGCACCAAGAGTTTAAGTGACTTGATCATGATTATATGCAGTTAGAAAAGGTCAAGGTCAGTTGGACTCCAGACCCAGCACCCTATCTTCCAAGTCAAAAAAAGCCTCTTCCTAACTCACTCTAAGACCATGCAGAAGGTAGGAACCTTGTGTGTCGGCATCTTCCCACTAGAAAAATCACTTTGAGAGTCAGGAAGAGCTGGGGCAAACTGCTTAAATCACCATGTACCTCTTCTTCCTCATCAAAAGAGGTGATTGTGGGCAGCTAGGTGGCACAGTGGATAAAGCACTGTCCCCAGATTCAGGAGGACCTGAGTTCAAATCCGACCTCAGACACTTGACACTTACTAGCTGTGTGACCCTGAGCAAGTCACTTAACCCTCATTGACCTGCAAAAAAAGGGGATTTCATTAGATGGTCAATGAGGTTCCTCATAACTCTAAGTCTAGGGCGTCATGCATTCTAAGATCTGTGGCAGCCCTAAGTGCCCATGCATTAAGGAGGTGATGATAGGCTGTGAGAACCCTGGTCAGCTCCAATGGCCAGCTCCAATTCTCCAGCTTCCTTTTCTACACCACCATGGAATATTCTCTCTGTACCTTCACAAGACAGACAGAAGGAGAGACTCCAAAGGAGCACATTTTAAGTGAGGGCATTTATCAAAGGGGGAAAAGGGAAACTAATTATATTCCATGAAAGATGTTCTCTTAACCGATTCCTAGACAGAGCGTTTGCTTTGAGCAGCTGCTAAGTAAAAACTTTCATCTTGTTTATTGTAGGTGACAACGGGATGTATGGAGATAATTTGTACATAAAAACCAAAGTGACAACTTGCTGTTTTGCCACTTTTGCAACCTGAAGGAAATATATATTTTTTCAAAAAACATGTTTTCTTGAAAACAGTTGGTTAATTTAGAGACAAAGAAAAATGAGCTAACTTGCAAAGGCAAATATGGCAGCTGTGTGTGCTGAGGAGATCATCACACAGTCTTGAGATGGTCGCCTGTTAGCAACAGATGTAGGTGGAGTCATGCTGTACCATGCAAGGATTTAGACTGCTGGGGAAACAAAGTTGGGTGACACTGATGGGATTATGGTAAGGGAGAATGAAAGACAGAATGACATTGTTGGTGTTTTCAGGATGGTCTCCAAATTGCACAAAGAGAGTAAATGAAGGGCCCTCAACACAGTGGTGGCAGAGACCTAGAATCTCTTCAGTTCTGGGCATCACAATATAGGTAGGATACTGATAATCTAGGGAACATTAAGAAGATAGAAACCTGGATGGTGAAGAGACTTATCTACCCTTTGGAAAGAGTTGAGACTTAGCGCTGAGTAGAAAAGATGTTGGAAGGGGGAAGTGATCACTATTTTCAAATATTGGATGTTGGTCATGTGGCCATTTGTTATATATGTTATTGGAAGACACTTTCATGGGTAGAATAGACTAGATGGCTAGCAAAGCCCCTTCCCACTCTGTGGAATTTTTAAACACACTGTGAATCTGTACAGTGCTGCCAACTGATTGATAGAGCAAAAATCTGATGGCATGCCAAATTAATCAATTTTTCCATACCAGTCTATAAGTCAACAAATGCTTTTTTCTTTTTTTTTCCTTTTTCTTTTTCTTTTTATTTTGCGGGGCAATGAGGGTTAAGTGACTGGCCCAGGGTCACACAGCTAGTAAGTGTCAAGTGTCTGAGATCATATTTAAACTCAGGTCCTCCTGAATCCTGGGCCGGTGCTTTATCTACTGTGCCACCTAGCTGCCCCTAAACCAATGATTCTTGAGCATCTGCGTTGTATTGGGAACTATGATAGGCATTGAATGGAAATAATTCTTTCCCAGCACGCTCAACTCCAAACAGGACAATTCTACATAAACAAGGTGGTTTTATTTCCACTGGTCGCTTGTAATCAACCCCCTCCCAACATGTAGCCAATAGTATGGCCCAGCATGAAGGTGAGCTCACTCTTCTGCTGAAGCACCTCTTGAAGGGGGGAGGGGGGCAGATTCTTCTGAGATGTTCTGCTTTCTGGGTTAAATGCATATTCATACTGTAAAAGAGGTATTATTTACACAATAAAGGGAAGTGGCTCATTGGGAGCCACTCCTGAAGAGCAGGTAATTGCATGTTAGAATAAATGTTACACATAAAAAATACTTAGGATAATTCACAGGGAAGAAATTACCCTGAAGAGGGGTAAGCTAAGTGCTATGGATTTGTAGTTGACTTTTGATGCTGACTTCTTTTCTTCAATTTCACCAGCATATTTGTTAGAGGCTGAGAAATAGGAAAGTGGCTCCATTCCCTGGTTGGGGCTTCTGCTTAGGGCAGAGGACAGTTTGAATTGGATTGGATGATTCTAGCCTGGTGATTTACTCAAACCACTTCTTACTGTCCTTAAGAATGACATCTATCAAATCCATCCTGGGACTAAGTGAATATAGACTTTTGCCTTTTCAGGAGTGATCTCTGCCTTCTGCCTTTGCATCCTGGCTCCCACACCAGTGAAGTACCCCTGGTTATCCCTCCCTACTGGAATTTTTTGTGGTTGTTCACTCATTCTTCAGCTGTGTCTGACTCCTGGTGACCCCATTTGGGGTTTTCTTGACAAAGATACCAGAATGGTTTGCTATTTAGTTCTCCAGCTTATTTTACAGATGAGAAAACTGAGGCAAACAGTTAAGTGACTTGCCCAGGGTCACACAGCTAGTAAGTGTTTGAGGCTGGATTTGAACTCAGGTTTTCCTGACTCTAAGGCAGGTGCTCTATCCACTGCACCCCCTAGCTGCCCAGCTTAAAGACCACTTCCTATGGAAGCCCCTCATCTCCTCCATTAGAATGAATACTACTTGAGGGAATAGATTGTTTTGTTGGTGGTGGTGTTCTTTTTCTCCCTAATGCCTGGCACAGTGCTTGGCACAAAGTCATTCTTTATTACATGTTTATTGATTGATTATCCCTGGTAGAATGGTGGTATTTCCTTAGCATCTCACACCTTCATCATATTTCGTTTTGTTTTCTGTTTATTTGTGGATTGTATAACCCTGACAACTGTGAACACCATAAAGGCAGGAAACCTCTGGATCCTTGGGCAATATGGCAGGGGAAAAACCTAGAGTCAAAGGACCTGAGTTTGAATCCTGGCTTTGCCATTTATCTGTGAACATTTAACTAATCTTTTAAGTTTTCTGATTCTCCACTTGCTCATCTATGCAATAAAGGAGATAAGCCTGGTGACCTTTAAATTCCCTTCTATCCTATGAACTTAACCTCTATGGGCCTGTTTCCTTATCTGGAAAACCATGCAGTTGGTCTAGAGCAGGGTGTCTTAAACTTTTTCCATTCTCAACCCCCTTTTGCATGAGGAATTTGTATATGACCCCAGGTATATAGGTATATAAAATCACATTTTTACTGCCAAATATTTTGCCACCCCCACATTCAGTTACAGCACCCTATATGGGTTTAAGAAACTGGGGTCTGGAGGGCCTCTAGAGCTCTAAATGCACAATCCTGTGGTTGTCTGGTGCATCCCATTATACTTTTAGACAATGTCTTTATTTACAATGACTTTCATTCCTTAGACTGAGCCTAGCCTGCCTCTCTGTAATACATAATATACATCTAATGTTTCAAATGTTTGCATTGCAATCATCCTGGGACAATGATAGTGCAATCATGATGTTTTAGAGATGGGGAAATGACACCCAATGGGACAATGCCTGTCCCTGAGTCACCTAACTGGCCCAATCTGGCACTTTTCCCACCGTGCCATGCTGAATCTGAGCAGCTGACTTGAATTCTCTCAGCAGGATGAACTAGGGGCTTCAGAGGAATGTTAAAACCTATCCAAAATATGGCTGAAACATGGGGTATAACAGTACAGGAGATGCAGATGTTTCCTTCAATCTGTGTCCTAAATCATACCTTTAATGAGCCCTGTTTTGCTAATTCATGCAAATTATGAGTATTAGTATTGGGAACAAATGAGCCAGCCTTCCTTCTCATCCATCCTTGTTCCTGCATGTGCCTCCCAGACCTCTGACTGCCACAGGCAGCTTTACTGGCGAGCTCCAGGTGGTCCCACAATACTGCATTTCCCCACTCACTCATCCACCCCACGTGCCAAAAGGACCTGACACAGTCTCCCTGACCTACTGTGAGGAACAAAGCAGATGGTGTCAGAAAAGCAGACCATCTATCAGCTATCAAGGAGGTGGCTGGGTGCCTGGGAGAGAGACCATGCCACAGAGACAGAAGAACTTGGTGCAGGCACCAGCTTGAACCCTGTTGTGTGACGTTGGGCAAGACATTTCATCTCTGGAACTTTGTTGGTACAATGGGGATAATAGTGTTTGCAGAGTGTGCTTCATAAGGATGATGTCAGAAAAGTACTTTCTATGCTATAGACTACCAGAGAAAGGGAGCTAAGAACACATTGGGCAAAAACTCTCCCTCCTGGGGAGCTATGGGCTATGTTACAGGTGGTAGAGGGAACGGGAAGGGAACAGGGTTCTATTTATTTAATAACGGTCTAATATATGCCAGATACGATGTGAAGCACTTTACAGATATTATCTCATTGGAGCCTTTTCTCTGATGGATGACCTATAAAAGTGTGGTTCTGAAAGACAGGGCAGTGGAGAAGGGGGAGGGGGGGAAGGAGGGCTACTGGGAAGCTAGGGGGTACAGTGACTACTGCACTCAGAAAGATCTGGGTTCCAATCATACCTCAGGTACTTTCCAGCTGTATCACCCTGGGCAAATCATTGAACCTCTCTCAGCTTCAGTTTCCTCATTTGTAAAATAGAAACAATAGCACCCATATCACAGGGTCCCTGCGAAACCCAAATGAGATAATATATGTAAAGTACTTTACAAACCTTAACTAACTTTAGAAATGCTAGCTATTATTATTATTATTATTATTATTATTACCATTCCCACATTACAGATGAGGAAACTGAGACCCAGTGACCTTTTGATCTATTTCAATAGATACCATGTGGGCCATGCCTTTTGTAAAGAATTAATTGTTATTTGAGGTTTTTATGACCCCATCTTTTGGCTAGAATTTAAATAAAAAAAACCTTGGTGTGCTCTGGCCTAGGGCTCCACAAACCACACGGTGCTCCATCCACTGAGCCATTGTAGCCATTGCCATGGCGTTGGCACCTCACATCATCACCACTTGTTGACGCCTATATGGGCCTGGCAAAATTATAAGGACTGGAAGCCCAGTGAGGTCAGTCATGTGACTGTCAGAGCGGCCAGCCAATTGGCTGGGGGCTGTGTGGGGTTTGCTGGAAAGGGGGAGGAGATCGCCATTCTAGCTGGAAGCTGGAAGTCAACAGGAGTGCTGCTGTGTATTCTCAGCTGATTCCTGGGCAGTGGTGTTTTTTCATTTTTCAGGTTATATAATTTCCCTTTCCCCATTTTATTTCCTTTCCCTTGATCCCACTCATCCTGGTTGTGGTTGTTTTTTTTTTTTTAAGTTCATTCTTGTTAAAATAAATCCTGCTCTGTTTTGAGGGAGGCTGCCAGGCTCCTTCCTTGCCCCAACATTGTGGTGAGCCGCTTAACTAACCCTCCCCAATTAAAAATTGTTCCCCACACTTTGACACCCATGATGTAAACCATTCATGTGTCAGAGATAGAAAATGGGTTGTGGGAAGAGCAGTAAGGAAGGGGAAGAAGAGATGCTTTTGAAGAGGGAAGTTTTTAATATCTCTGCCTCTTGAGAAGGACCTAGGTAGATGAGAGCACAGATGTACAAAGTGGAATGTGTCTGGGACTGGTTCAAAGAATCATGGAACTATGTTGGAAGGCAGCTATACTCACCACTGTAGCCACCAACACATCAATTGGGCAATGGCTGAACAACTTGTGCTATATGACTATGATGGAAAACTAGTGTATTTAAGAAATGATGAATTCAATGATCTTAGAAAACAATGGAAAGACTTGAATAAAATAATGAAGAAAGAAATGAGCAGAACCAAGAGAATTTTGTATACAGTAACAGCAATATTGTTTTAAGAATAACTGAGCAAATGTCATTTTGACTTTTATAAATACTATTTTGACTTTTTATAAATACTGGGGTGAAATTCAGTAGGTATAGACAGGGAGGGAATATGCTCCTGAGCAAAAGCCCCTGCTCAGGCACCACCCTCCCTGGAGAAGCACCTTCTCATCTCTCACTCACTGCAAACTAAAGCAAGGATTCTAGTCTGGGCCTTCCAGCCAGTCACATAACAGACTCCAGATGCTTCTATGACATCATCTCTTGGTTCACCCCAATCTCCCAGGCCATCCACTGTCCTCCAAGTAAATAAGATAGGTGTGACATAATTTAGGCCTGATAATTTATTATTATGGATCAGAAAAGCATATTTCAAAAGCACAATCAAAATGCAAATTGAATTATAAAGGGAAGGATGAGTGGGCTGCTCCTTTCCCCAAAGGCTGACCCCTCCCTGCCCTCTCCACAGAGCACCTGCAGAGCCTTCCTCTGAAGCTGGTTATGAGCTGTATGGATGTCCCCAAAGATGGATGGCTCTTCCTTCCACATTAGACTAATGGCATTGCCTTATCGGTCAACAAAGAGGCATTTGTGCCTTTTGGCAACAATTAGGCTGGCTGTTTGATCGCACTTCACTTTAATTACTAATAGATTAATCCAGGCCTGGAGACCACGTGTAATTAGCATTCTGGTGATTGATTTGCTACAAAGAAATGACCCTGATTATGTTCTTGGTAATCAGTTTATTGCTAATTGGCTTTCTTTCATTAAAATAGAAAGATCTCAAAGTAGAGAAGGGGCCCAGGTACGGAGCTAGTGTAAATCTGGACAAAGGCAGGCCTTTTGTCATCCCTGTCCAGTTGGAGTTGGATGGCAATCTCATTAATGGGTGGAATGGAGGGATGTGACCTCTGGCCCAATGTCTCTGCCAGCTGTACTGGTGGGGATTGATGGTCCAAGAAGGGAGGCCAAGGTTGCTAGAATGCTGAGCCTCAGAAAGCATTGTTTGCAGGGCAAAACATGGAGGTTGACTTACTTTTGACAAGGCTGAGCTGGGAGATTGTAATTAAAGATGTTCCCCCAACCCCAAAAAGGCAAAATATTCAGAGCTTGCAATTAAATCCTTGGCAATGAAAATGCCTAATTAGTTATAATTGTTCTTGCCCCAGATTTAAAAAAAAAAAAACACAAAAGAAAACAAGAAAACAATTCCTAGAGAAGCAAAAACTGAAGGGGAAGTCCCCATTGGGCTCAAAGGTTAGTCATTAGTTGGGAAAGTCACCTAGTTTCCCCATCTGTTTGGCTGCTTTGAAAGCCCCAAGTTGAAAACCAACCCTGTAATTATCACATACAGACTCAAAACTCTTCTTGCGAGTCACGCCAAAGTCAGTGCTAGGCTGTGGATGGCAGGAGTACAAGTGTATTTCTTGGGAGATGCTCAAGACCTGGCCTGATCTGCCCATGTGATAGGAGGCAGCTGTTGAGGGGAAGGGTACAAAGTACCACCACATGGAAGAGGGAGTGGAGTTTGCATTCTGATGCCAAGGCTCAGATAAGAGGTGGGCACTTTATGCTCTCCTCATACAGTACTTTTCACAACTGCCCCAGTCATTTACAGGGACAGCTAGGTGGTGCAGTGGGTAGAGCACCGGCCCTGGAGTCAGGAGGACCTGAGTTCACATCCAGACTCAGACACTTGACACTTACTAGCTGTGTGACCCCCGGCAAGCCGCTTAACCCCAATTATCTCAAACATTTGAGGCAATTTCCAGTCATCCTGATCTGTATCTCACCACTGGACCCAGATGGCTCTGAAGCAGAGAATGAGGCTGGTGACTTTGCACAGCCGTCCTTCCCTTAAATCAAATTCATTGCAAGTCATGACATCACCCTGACATCATGGTCCTCTTCAAGAATGAAAAACAAACAGCAACAGTCATTTAATAACAGGGTTTATTACCTAATCTCTGGGTGGGTTATTCTGTGCCCTGCTATGGTTCTCAGGGAACCTGTTTCTTTTTAAAAACATGAAGTCACCCTCAAGGAAGGTCAACTGCCAGAGAACCATCTTATTTGTTTGCTCAGATCCCCTGGAATAAGAGCATCCCTCTAGGATACATGACTACTGGGGCACACTAGCTCTGCTGGTTCTGTGCCCCTGGTGGTCTGGGAGGGGCAGCAGGCCTCCTCAACTCCCAAAGATCTTCCTCAGTTGCTGTCAATGATGCTCACAATTCCATCAAGAAACAGCCATTATTCCCTTGAGGACAGAAGGCTAGTTCTCTCATTGGTCCTTTACATCAATGAGTTTGAATGAGATCTCTGGGTTCCAGCCAAAGAGCTGGACCCATAATTGAGAGAGAAAAGGAGGTAGGATCCCACTGGAAAAATGAGTTCTCAGTGACTTCCAGCCTGTTCCATATGGCACCCACTATCATCTCTCAGGCACCAATATTCTGGTTAGGTTCCATGGCCAGGAATCATGGAAACCCAAGATCCCTGAGAAATCTCAATGTCAGGATATTCAAAGAGAGGTGGGAAGATGCATACTGGAGGCAAACAGGCTAAAGCAACCAAGGATTCCATTCCAATTTGGGGTGGGTGGGTGTGTGTGTGTGTGTTTCTATACATGTGTGTGTCCTTGTCTCCCTGTTAGAATGTAAACTTTTCTGAGTACAGGGCTACTTCATCCTTTGGACTTTTACCCCCCTCTACCTAGCATAGTGCTTGGCACATGGAAAATATTTACTAAATATCTGAATATTTATCAATAAATTGATTAAAAGGCATTATCAAGGAAATGTATCATTAGCAAAGGAGGCAGTGTTCCTTCAGATCATATACAAAGAGTGAAGAGGAACAGATGAGATAAAGGCCTCATTTCTCACATACATAGAGAACTGAATGAAATTTATAAGAATACAAGTCATTCCCCAATTGAGAAATGGTCAAAGAATATGAACAGGCAGTTTTCAGAAGAAGAAATCAAAGCTATCTATAGTCATTTGATAAAATGCTCTTAATCACTATTGATTAGAGAAATGCAAATTAAAATAACTCTGAGGTACCACCTGACACCTATCAGATTGGCTAATATGATGGAAAAGGAAAATGATAAGTAGGTAAAGCTAGGGACTAGGTCTTATGTAAATATTATGTCTCTCCCAGCATCTAATACTATGCTCTCCTCTAAGTGTTTATATTTCTAATAAGCATTTATTAAGCACTTGGTGAATACATGAGAAAAGCACCAGCAAAAGAGAGTTCTTTGCTCATGATACCCTATGAGTGCAAGTGTTCCAGTCAAATGGAATTTTTGGCTATTCTCTGACCCTCACACGATGACAGGTGACTTGCTGCTTTCCTCCAAACTGTCTCCAGTGCCTGGAGTTTGTCCTTTCTTCAAGGCTCTGTTCCAACACCACGGCCTTGCTGAGAACTTCTCTGACAACTGTCCAAACCACCGTGCTGGGATTGATGAGGCTCTTACTATGTGCTAGGCATGGCATGTCCTCAAGAAGCTTGCATTCCACTGGCAGAGAGAACCCGTGCATGTGTGTAGACAAAACCCACATATATGTCCATGTGCAGATGTGTATGGAGATGCAAGCAGATACAAACTAGCCACCCAAATATTGGATCCTATAAATACAAATGGGAGGCAGCTGTGGCCTCGCTGGCTTTGAAGGGCTCCTGTCCAGGCTGTGGGACCCTGGGCTAGTCACTGAACCTTCCTGTGGTCTAGCCAGCTCTCCCAGAATGCAAATGCCCCAGAACATGCTGACCTACATCCATGGTGGGACCTGTCACATACAGGAATTCCCTTTATCAATTAAATTAGATCAATTTAATCACAGTTCAGTTCTATCCGTCACCCACCCTACCAGTATAAAGTATACTTAAGCACCACAGCTGAAGGAAGGACAATGCATTTGGAACCCAGGGACCTGGCTTCTAATCGTAGCTCTGTCCCCGTGGGCTCTGGGCTCCTCATATGTTCTCTTGCTCTTCTGATATGTTTAAACCCTTTCCTCAACCTCTCCTCAGAATCCAATAGGACCTCCTCTTTATTCTAATTGGAGCATTCTGTTGGGAAACATGGGTCATCTCTGCCAAAGAAAGTATGACCTTTGAGAGTGAGGGCTCCCCCTGCATGCAGCCCAGGGCTGTGCACAGAGAAGCAGGGATCCCTTGAGAGTGAGAATAACCTTTGAAATCATCTAGTTCACTTCCCTCATTTTACAGATGAGGAAACTGAGGGTGTTTAATGACTTGCTGAGAGTCATCCAGAGAGTAAGCCCCAGAGCTGGAATTTGAACTGATCCCGTAGGCAACATCCATTCCACTAATTCCCTCTCAATGCACTGGTGAGGTAGGTGAAAGCAGTATCATTAACCCATTTTACATAAGGGAAGCTGAGGCTCAGACAAAGAGTCAGCTGCCTAAGGTCAAACAGATAGTAAGTAGCAGAATTAAAATTTAAACTAGGGCTCAGTCATGCTGTGTCCTGAAGTAGACAATAGAGTTTGCTGAATGAATTCACAACCTCTCAGTCCTACTTCTTCCAGTCTAAGAGTATTTATATACTGAATTAACACTGCTCCTCCACCTCCTACAAGTAAGAACTAAGCCACTGAGGGGCCTCTGCTACTTGTAAGAATCTGGGAACCAGGGAAAAGATTCATGTGCTTAGGAATGAGATTGGGAGATTTCTCTCTGGGCAGAGTTAGCCAACAGGGGTCTGGCTGGTGGAGTGTCTCACCCTAATAAGCACCATCAGTCTTTCCTTTTCCTGAGAACTGAATTCTCCCCATGGTACAGGCTCAGTGAGTTCCATAAATCTAATCAGGTAGGAGCTGAGCAGTATTTTACATCTGTAATCAGCACTCACTCCAGCTGGATCAGAGGGTTAGGGAGGCAGGCCTGCTCTAGGAATGTAAATGAACTGAGGAGATGGGAGGGAGGCCTTCAGCGGTCATGTCATCAACCATAGGGATATTCTCTGACTGCAGCTAGACAAACAAGGGTTACTAGAGTTGTGAGTGGTGGTCAGCTTTGCCATCATTCCATGCCCACCTGCCTACCATCATTTAGGCTCTGCTCTGGTTATGAGGTAGGAGAGGACCATGTCCCTATCTGATGAACACCTTCACTTTCTCCACCAAAGTCCAGAAAAGGGGACTCCCTTATCCATGAAGCCTTCTGTGATTCTTCCCTCCTAAAAGTCACCATGACCTCACCCAATGTGCTCAGTAACTGACTTCTCTGTCATGACTTAAGTGTGTTATCTTAGGAAAGTGAGTTTGCCTCTTAGGCCTCAGCTCTCTCCTTTGTAATGGTCCCTTCCCATAGTAAATCATACTCAGAGTCAATATTCCAACATTCAATATTATAAGGTCTCTGGTAGACACATGACAACATTGCCTTGTGAGAGGCCTTTTCTCCCAGATATTGGTGCTGTCCTCTCCAGTGTTACCCCATCTTGCATGTGTGTTATAATAATGATGATGGTGGTGGTGATAATAATGATGATAAAGGAGTTATTATTGTTATTAGGTTATTATAACAATAATAATAGCTAACATTGACATGCTGCTTACTATGTGCCAGGTACTGTATTAAGACCTTTACAAATATTATCTCATTTGATCCTCACAAAACCCTGGGAGGTAGGGTCTACTATTAGCCCCATTTTAAACATGAGGAAACTCAGGCAAACAGAAATTAAGTTACTTGCCCAGGGTCACACAGCTAATAAGTGTCTGAGGCTGGATTTGAACTCAGGTCTTCCTGAATCCAGGCCAGGTATCCACTGCATGACCTAGCTGTATGTGTCTTATATATACCTATACACATTTTCTCCCATATTATTAGAATTTGAGCTTCGGAGGGCAGGGAGCATTTCACTTCTCTCTTTGTATCCTCCATACCTCACAAAGTAGGTCATAAATGAATTCTTGTGATTAACTTATTTATCTGTCATTTTCTCCCTTATCTTTTACATTTTACATCGTGTGTGTGTGTGTGTGTGTGTGTGTGTGTGTGTGTGTGTGTGTGTGTGTGTTGTATAGGCCACTACTAAAGTGGACTGGAATCTCCTTGAGAGTAGGGACTTTATAATTTTTCAACTTTGCATCCCTAGCACAGGGCATTGTGCAAGAATATATTTTGTTGGAGAGCAGCTAGGTGGCACAGTGGATAAAGCACTGGCCCTGGATTCAGCAGGACCTAAGTTCAAATCCGGCCTCAGACACTTAATACTTACTAGCTGTGTGACCTTGGGCAAGTCACTTAACCCTCATTGCCCAGCAATATATATATATATATACACACACACACAAACATATATAGTTGATTTCATGGAATTGATTTGGTCCAAACTCTCAAAGAATGCATAAGAGGAAGACCTCAGTATGAGAGAGAGTGTTCAGGGAAGGGGAGTTATATATGAGCCCCTGAATGATGGGGTAATTGTGTCAGCAGGAGGAACAGGGTCACAGATGCCAGACAGCAGGAGGGGCCTGGGTCTGAGCCCGCATGAGCTCAACACAGATAACAATATTCCAAGCATGGTATCTATTTGTCAAATATATCTTCAGTGAATATGGAAAAGCAGGCCAGGGGTCAGATCTGTTCTTCTTGGCCCCAGAGAATGCATGTACCAAGCAAGTGGGTAGAAGGCAGTTCTGAGAGAGATCAGGGGGTCAGCAAGTTTATGTTAAGTTCTTTCTATGTACTAAGCACCAGGGATGCAAAATGGGGCAGTCAACTCACACTTTTTCTAGGCAAGAGAAGGTAAGAACTCACCTAACTGGAGTCTGTGTTGGAGAGTTGTTGAAGTTGAATTTGGGGGGGAAGAAGAAATATGAGGTCTATGGCTGGAGGGCAAGCAGCATGATTTGGAGTGGCTGGAGTCCTGATGTGGTATAATGAGACAAAAGCCCACCAAGCAGAGCCTAGGATCTCCACAATAGAGGCCAAGGTTTGGATTTGTTGGTTTGGGGGGGGGGCAGACATCAGCTGGAGTGCTAGGAGATGTAAATACTACAGATGGGTGTCTACAAGGAGCACAGAGATGGAAGGTAACCTCAGGAGAGAAGGCTCTGGCAGCTTTGTAGAGGGAGAGGGAGAGGGAGAGGGAGAGGGAGAGGGAGAGGGAGAGGGAGAGGGAGAGGGAGAGGGAGAGGGAGAGGGAGAGGGAGAGGGAGAGGGAGAGATGGTCAATCTCCAAATTGTCAAAGCATGAGCCTTAAAAGTAAGAGAGGGCAGGGGCAGCTAGGTGGCACAGTGGATAGAGGACCAGCCCTGGATTCAGGAGGACCTGAGTTCAAATCCAGCCTCAGACACTTTACACACTTACTAGTTGTGTGACCCTGGGCAAGTCACTTAACCCCAATTGCCTCACCAAAAAAAAAAAAGTAAGAGAGGGCAAATCAGTTGCCTAAGTTCACATTGATAGTCAATAGCATAGTTAGGTGTGGAAACCAAGTCTCAAAATTCTACATCTGGGTCTCTTTCCATTGTACAAAACCTCCATCTTTCATCTTAATTGTCTTTGTCTTTCCTTGAGATTCTATGATTCTAAATTATAATGGTCATGGACATTACCAGTCAAATGGACTTTCTCTTCAGTACCATCCACTCCACACCCATTTCTTTCTTTCTTTCTTTCTTTCTTTCTTTCTTTCTTTCTTTCTTTCTTTCTTTCTTTCTTTCTTTCTTTCTTTTTTTCTTTTTTGTTTTTTGTGAGGCAATTGGGGTTAAGTGACTTGCCTGGGGTCACACAGCTAGTAAGTGTTAAGTGTCTGAGGCCGGATTTGAACTCAGGTCCTTCTGACTCCAGGGCCAGTGCTCTATCCACTGCCCCACCTAGCTGCCCCCACACCCATTTCTATGTCCAAAATTATAGTGATCTCAGGGAGAAGCTGGAGAAATTTGGACTTTAACAATGTCCGTAACAAAGGGTTGTCCAACTCCTGCTGAAGCACTGCCAGGGATGGGACACACACTACCTTGCCTGCCAACCCATTCCATTTGGGGACATTTCTAAGCATTAGAAATTTCCCTGAAATCAGGCCTCACTTGACCCTTTTGTCCCCCCCCCCTTTCCTCCCCCAACCCCCACCCAATCATTCCCAGTAATGACCTTTGTGACCAAGCAGAATATGAACCAACCCCCTGGCTCTTGATGGTCTTTAGATATTTAAAGTCAGCAATCATTTCCCCTTAGACTCTGGACAATATTGACAAAAGCCAGACTGTTCAAAAAACACGAGCAAACCACCCAGCAATGTGCACAGAATACAAATGCCTGAGGAGAAAATTGGGGAAAACAGGCCGTGCCTACGTTTATGGCACAGAAAATTGTTTTAGCAACGCTGCATTTATATGCAGATAATATGGAACCAAAGAGCCGAGATACTAAAGACTCAATATTAACTCCACCACAGTCTCTTTTTGTCAGATCGAGGATATATGACCCTATAGTCTGAGACAGATAACACAGATAGTGATTGTCTTTGAAATATTTATATTTTAACTTTGCAGCCAAAGTCCTTTTTAATGAAATCTTTTTTTAGTTATTACCATCTGTCAAAGGTTCTAAAGCACATTCTGTTCCCACTGGTAAATTGACGGAAGATGCTGGTCCACTTTACTTGGGGATTATGATAGTGGGGAAGGTAGTTGTGTCTTCCCTCAAAGCTTTCTACCTTTCTCTAGACCAGATAGTGTTTCTCTGTACTCTGTACTCAGATGATGACTCAGATCAGGCTGATGGGGCAAGTTAAGGGGTACTCTCAGTCCCCTGCCCTGGGCAGAACACATCTCTAGGATGGTATTCACTTCTGGGCATGACTGTTTAAGTTGGTAAGCTGGAGCAAGTCCAGAGAAGGGTGAGCGGCATGATGAAGGAACTGGACACCATGGCATAGTTTAGAAGAACTGGGCTTGTATAGCCTGGAGAAGACTCAAGGGGAACACAATAGTTATCACCAACTATTTAAAGGTTTGGCATATGGAGGAGGGATTAGATTTATTATGCTTAGGCCCAGAGGGCAGACTAGGAAAGCTTTAATATAGAGTTGCAGATTTCAGGCTGGTGTCAGGAATAACTTCCTTCTACTCAAAGGCCTCCTAAAATGAAATGGGCAGCTCTGGGAGGTGGTTTTCGGGTATTCAAGGCAGACTTGCTGACCAATTGTTGTGGTTTTAGAGGGGATTATGAATCAAACAAATACAGGTTAGGTGTGTTGTCCTTCAAGGTCCCTTCTCTCTAACATTTTGTAGGAACCAAAAGAAAAGGCCATAAAGATCATGCTGTAGAAGAACAGCAGGTGTGGTCTTTGCCTTCAAGAAATGACAAGCAGGATGGCTTCAGAAAAACCTGGGAAGAGTTATATGAACTGATACAAAATGAAGCGAGCAGAACCAGAACATTGTACACAGTAACCACAATATTTTACGATGATCAACTGAAAAACTTAGTTACTCTGATAAAGACAATGATACAAAACAATTCCAAAGGACCCAAGATGGAAAATGCTAACCACCTCCAGAGAGAGAACTGATGAATTCTGAGTATAGATAGAAGTGTACTTTTTTATTACTTTATTTTTCTTGTTTTAAAAAGTGAATGGTTTGGGGCAGCTAGGTGGCGCAGTGGATAGAGCACCAGCCCTGGAGTCAGGAGTACCTGAGTTCAAATAGGGCCTCAGACACTTAACACTTACTAGCTGTGTGACCTTAGGCAAGTCACTTGACCCCAATTGCCTCACTAAAAAAAAAAAAAAAGTGAATGGTTTAAAAACTTTGTACATATAATTAGGAAATATTTCGTTAAATAAACAAAAATATATTAAAAAATAAAAATACAAATCTAAGAAATGATTCATAGGCTTCACTAAGCTGCATAAGCACAATGTCACCAAAAATGTTAAGAACCCATGATCTAGTCTAATCAAGATGAATTTGGCTTCCATTTTTTTCATTCATGATATATAAAAATGGTTCACTGTGGTTGCTGTTACTGTTATTATTATCACTTCCCCTTTTCCTCCTCCTTCTCCTCCTTCTCCTTCTCCTCCTCTTCCTCTTCTTCTTCCTCTTCCTACTATATCATACCAAGCCAAATTGTAAAGGGCTGCCTTGGGGCAATGGGAGTTAGTCCTCTTCCTCTTCTTTATGATAATTATTAATGATTAATAATAAAAATTGCTAACATTTGTATAGCACCTTGTGGTTCACAAAACACTTTGCAAAAGATACCTTATTTTATACTCAGAGCAACCCTATGAGATAAATGCTATTATTAATCCCCATTGTACATATGAGAAAACGGAGGCAGACAGAGCTTAAATGACTTACACAAAGTCACATAGTGTAAAAAAGGCCAGATCTGAACTTGGGTATTCCTGATTCCAAGCCCAGTACTCTCTTCATGGCACCACTTCACTTTTCTACATATTAGGGATGCGATAGAGCAGATATCTGCAATAAGTAAGAGGTTGGAATGGATGATCTCTATAGTTCCTCACAACTCTCCATTTCAGTGAATCCAGTTTTTGTTAGGAAAGGACATAGGAATGAGCCTAATTAGATTCACTTTTGAATGAAGGTTCTATTCCTTGTATGTCCTCTTTAACTCTGTTTCTTCTTTCTGGATACAGTGAAAGAAAATTCAAAGCAATAACCCAGCTCCTTCACCTTGATCTAGGCAAATGGAAGGCAAAGATATGTTATCTAAATGAGAAAAATATTTCATCTCTGTTGGAGAGACATTAGGGAAACTGGGGGCCATGGAAAGTGCTCTCATCTAGGCCAGATATTTTTCTTTGATGAAGAATTTATGTGTTTAGGGTGCTCCCTGCAATGGTGATACCCCATTCCACCCCATGTGTCACCTTACTTATTGCATCTAGCATAAAGATTGCAGGAGTTTATCCTATGTGCCAACTTGAGGGACAGGGTACTTCTTCCCAGAAGAAAGACATGCCTCTCACCACCATACACTGCTCTCATCAGTATCAGTCTTCTGCCTGGTCATTTCTCCAGCCCTAGGTTGTTGCCTTCCCTCTCTTAAATCCTGATTCTTCAGGGGAAAGCAGCCCAGCTGTACCCCCCGCCCTGTCCCAAAAGCTTGAAGAGCCACAGGATAAGTGTGGGTTCAGCTAGTGGAATCAGCCTTGGAAGCAGATTCCCATTGGCCACTACTCCACCAGCCCCTACAGAAAGAAAGGGTGTGTGTGTGTGTGTGTGTGTGTGTGTGTGTGTGTGTGTGTGTGTGTGTGTGTGTGATGGACCTCTATAGGAATAAAAACTCCTTTTCCCTTTACCCCTTCCCTTTCTCTTTCTTTCTCTTTCCCTTTTCCCCTTCTCTTTTTCTTATCCTTTTCATTTTCCTTCTCCTTCCTTTCCCTTCCCTTCCCTTTCCCTATTGCAAAGTAGCAAAAACACTATTGAACTTCAGTCAGAAGACCAGAGTTTGAATCTAGGTTTTGCCACTCACTCTTTGTGACCTTCTGTAAGTTACTTCACATCATCTGGGCTCAATTTCCTGCTCTACGTAAACTGAGGCAGTGAAACTAAAAGACCTCTCTGTCATCCTAGAGCTTATCCTTTTCCATTATCTGCTGCTCAGAGAAGACTGATTTCTCCAGAATCCCACTGTAAAAATGCTCCAGAAAATCTTGGCATACACGTTGGGTCATTTCCTCTCTCTTTGACCTCTTTTTGGTATAGGCGTAGCAGTGTTATATCTGGGTCAAAGGGTACACATGGCTTTTCAGAATGGTTGTACCCATTCACAGATCCATTAATAATGCATCAACATGCCTGCTTTTTCCTAGCCTCTTCCAGGATCTATCATTTACCATGTTTATCATTTTTGCCACTCTGATGCGTATAAGATGGAATCTCAAAATTGCTTTCATTTGCATTTCTATAATTAATAATGACTTTGAACATTTTTTTTGCATGACTAGAGATAGTCTGTATTTCTTCCCTTGAGAACTATCTGCTCATATCCTTAGACTATCTATCAATTGGGGGAATTACTTTTTTTTAATAACTATAAATCAGTCCCTTGTATATTTTGGAAATGAGACCATTAGAAGAGAAACTTGGTTCAAAGATTTTTTTCCCCCAGAGAAGTGTTTCCCTTTTAATCTTAGCTTTGTTAGATTTGCTTGCACAAAACTTTTTACATTTTTATGTAAATCAAAAATTATGCACTTGATCTTCTGTGAGTCTCTTATTCTTTGCCTCATCCAGAACGTTGGGCTCAGTTCTGGATGCCATATTCTGAGGTCACTGACAAACTAAAAAGAATGCAAAATTCGATGACCATACTTCTGAGACTCCTGGAGACCATGACATATGAAGATAAAGTGAAGGCATTGCAGATATTTACCCTGAAGGAAAGAAGATCTGTGGAAAACATGCTACCTTCATCAAGTGCAACCATGGTGTTAATCTTGATTTGCTTGACCCAGAAGATACAGAAGCTTTTTGGTTGGTTGTTCGTTTGGTTTGGTTTTTTTGCTACAACCAAGTGATGGAAGGTATAGAAAGCTGGATTTTGGTCATGTGCAAAAACAAATTTCCTAACAATGAGAACTGTGCAAAAGTGAGATGGACTGATCAATGGAATTCTTCCAGCAGAGGTAGGTTGAGCTCAAGTATTGGATAAAGTATATGACATTCAAAATGCCTCCATACCAGAGATGCTATAGTTTTGTTATTCTGTGACCAGGCTGATGGAGAAGCTAAGGGAGTCTCTGGACTATTCTGAGAGCTTTCTAACCCATTCTGCTTCCAGGAATGCTGACAGCCCTATGGTGCATAGGAGACCAACCTCCTTATTCCAAATCCCAAGGCCCTCAATCGCATCTAGTCAAATGAGAGGAAGATCATTGTAGAGAGGCAAGTGGTGATAGAACAGTTTGAAGATTGCTCTGACTGTATTGGATCCTTTGTTACTAAGGTAACCACTGGCTTCCTTCTCTCTTCTTCAGAACAGTGTCCTATTGCAATAGCCTACTGATTGCTTCCTCTGACTCTTGTCTCTTTCCTTTCCAATCTCTCCTCTGCCAAACTGCCAAAAGAATTTTCCTAAAGACCAGTTATGACCATGCCATTCTTCTTCTAAGTAATTGTCAGTGTCTCCCTATTGCCCCTGTATGAAATATAAATTCCTCAGCTTGGCATTTGAAACTGTTGATAATCTGGCTCTCGACATGTTTCACATTATTCCTTTTTATGTACTCCCTGATGATAGAAATGATTATTAATAACTAATGATTGTGGGACAATGAGTTCCTCCTTTCCTTTCTATTTTCAAGATCTCAGCCTATGAAGGTCAGCTAAACATCTCTTTTTGATCTTATTCAACCCAACCCTCTGAGGAATCTCTAATCTCAGATGAATTCCATTCAATCAAGTTTGGGTGGAGACAGATCCTTTTATCTATATGGCCCAAAGTTGGGGATGGTCTGGGTATTGTTAAGGACTAAAATTCTAGCTAAACTGTCTAAAATATCTAATGAGTGGTCGCCAATAAATTATAAGCTTTAGCAAGAGTTAGACTTTTAAGCATTTATTAAGGAGAATAAGAATTTGGTAAAGAGAGAGAAAGGCATAGATTCCTATCTATTAAAGGGAGAGCACATTTCTAGCTCCCTTCTCCGCCAGAGTCCAGAGGAAAGAGCCCGAGACTGAGCGAGAGTCAGTCTCTTCCTCCCTCCTCCCACTAGCCCGCGTCACTTCCTGACTCCTGGTCTTGCCCTCAAAGACCTTCGCTTCATGGGCAGAACTCTTCTACAGTAAGTCTCCAGCAGGTGGCGTCATTCCAATCGTTACAGTATGGAAATAGTTTCTTTTTCCAAAGGTGATAAGATGTCACTCTCAATCCCTTATTTTAATACAGCTCACCTACCATTGTGTTATCCCATCAGAGTTGATCACCAGTCCTCTTCCAAAAGAACATATAAGCTTTGAGCCTCCACCCCATCCCACCCCCACCATGATTGTCTTTGTTCTAAAATAACCATCCTTTGATTAATAACATGCTGGCCTTATTGATAAAATTAGTAAATTACCACAAAATTCTATCTTTCTAACCTTTTTGAATCATCACAGTGCTCTAGGAAACTGGAACAAGTGGTTACCACTGCTCAAATCCAGTCTTCCATCTCCCACCTCCACACCTTTGTATATATCCTGCTGCCCACATCTGCATTTTCTCCCCTCCTCTTAACCTGAGCCTATTAGAATCTTAGATTCTTGTGAGAATAAATAAGATGTTCACTTCCTTTAAGAAATCTTTTTCAATCTCCCTGGTAGCTAGGTCTCTCTGTCTCTGTCTCTCTGTATCTGTCTCTCTCTCTCCTGGACTTCTATGTATCTACCTTAGTAAACAGGAGGACAACTCCAGCCCTATCTCAGCAATGTAGGTTCCTGGAGAACCAGGACTGTTTTACACTTTAAATTTGAATCCCCAGCTTCCACCCCAGTGTCTTGCAAATAATAAGTGCTTAATAAACATTTGTAAATAAATGAATCATCTGGTTAAGTTTAGAGAGGCTCTGCACCAGGCTAGTTTCAGGGCAATGAAAATCTCAGCTGCATCATGGCTCAGAGGCCATGTATCCCAGAGAAAAGGCTCTGGATCAGCTTCAGGGGAGAACATGAGCAGATCTCTCTGGCCTTTCTAGTGATTCACACTGGATAGTTAGAAAGGCCAGAGAGATCTGGCTAATGGAATTAGCTCATTGGGGCTGAATGAGGCAGTGTAGTCCAATAGGCATGTTCTGAACTTCAATCCCACCCCTGATCTTCCCCAAGTGTGTAATCCTGAGCAAGGATCACCTTGCCAAGGCTCAATTTCCTAATCGATAAAATGGGAAGAATAATAACAGCACCAACTGGGGCAGCTAGGTGGCTCAGTGGATAGAGCACCGGCCCTGGAGTCAGGAGTACCTGAGTTCAAATCCGGGCCTCAGACACTTAACACGCACTAGCTGTGTGACCCTGGGCAAGTCACTTAACCCCAATTGCCTCACTAAAAAAACAAAACAAAAACAAAATAACAGCACCAACCTCTGAGGGTTGTTGTGGGGATCAAATGAGATGATATTTGTACAGCACTTTGAAAACCTTAATGTGCTATAGAAATACCAGCTGTCACTTTCTGGCACACCCTTATGTGTTCTCTTCATCCATTTGAATGTGTGTA
The DNA here is from genome assembly GCF_019393635.1 of Dromiciops gliroides. Taxonomy (NCBI): domain Eukaryota; kingdom Metazoa; phylum Chordata; class Mammalia; order Microbiotheria; family Microbiotheriidae; genus Dromiciops; species Dromiciops gliroides. Next base: position 298,040,354 of record NC_057865.1, on the reverse strand, counting down.
TTGACAGTGCAGTACATAATGAACAATTAAATGTTCTCTCTCTAATAGGAGCCTATTACTTCCCAGCTTAAATTCTGGTTTTATATTTTCTCCCATCCTATATTCCTGTCTCTCTGTCTGTCTCTCTGTCTCTGTCTCTTTGTCTGTCTGTCTCTCTCTCATATCTGTATACACACCTTAACTAGCTAGAACTCCCAGTAAATAAACTTCTTCTACCCACACAAATGAGCAATTTGTCTGTCTCACTGTCTTTTCTAGTCTTAGAGTTGCCTGGGACACGAAGAGGTTAAATTACTTGTCCAAGTCACACAGTCAGTGTATGTCAGAGTGGGACTTGAAAGCAGATCTTCTTGACTCAGAAAATAAATCACTAGCTACCATTTCACATTTCTTGTCATCTTCCTCCTCTTCTTCCTCCTCATCCTTCCTTGTTTGGTGGCTATAATGTCATTCTGATATTCATACTATACTTTATAGGTTATTTGGTAAAAAAACCAACCAACAAACAAACAAAACCCTTGTCCTGGGTGGGGGAAGCCAATAAAACAGAAAGTATGTGAACTTTTGTTCACTTCTAGACTATTTCTGGCTATAGACCTCTTGGGGTGAGCCATCTATATCTCTTTTCTTCTAACCAGAAAAAAGAGGGGAGGATTCTTGGCATTTGGGTGACAGAAGGAGCAGCCCCACAACTTGGCACCTGCTTAGTGAAGGGTGAGGCTGCTATCCTAAGTAACAGGGTACTCCTCTCCCCTTCTGGGGCTGGAACAAACATTCCTCATGCTGGGAACAGCACTAATGGAGTTGATGGGGCCATTAGCTGTCTCCCCATGGACACCCCACTAAAATGACTCCTGCTTTTCGACTGGAGGCTGAACATAACCTAGAAAGTCACTGAGATGTCTTTTGCTTTTCTAAATTAGAGGTTTAGAAATAGGTTTCAGAGCTGGGAAGGATGAGTGGGGATTTGGGATAATTTGACTTTAGAAAGACGTCAGTCCTTGTGACCCAGATATCATGAAGGGATGATTCAGACAATCTTTACCATCTTAAAATCACAGAACTAAACAGTTGGATGGGACTTCACCTGTTCCTGAATTGAAATTGGCTCTACAATAAGCCAGTGGTCACCCAAACCCACTCCACCTCTCCCTTGATTACCTCCAGTAATAGGAGCCCATTATTTCCCAGCTTAAATTCTGGTTTTGTATTTTCTCCCATCATATATTAACATAGAATTTACCATTCTGTAAATTCCACCTGTGGTAAAATAATGGAATTTGGCAGTCACCCAAGAGTCTGACCTGATTGATTTAGTAGTGTTTGAATTGGGTGTGAATGAGAAACTACTAAGTTCCCACTTAAGACGATTAGATTTTTAGCCACCTAGTTTAAACTTGTCCAACCCTGAGGAGTGTCCTCAGAGGCTGTGGACTACATCATCAAGAGGGAACCAGTCTCAGCCACACAACTTGAAGGACCTCCCCTTTGGGGGAGGGAGAAAAAAGGTAGAAAAAGGGACTCCAACAGGAAGTGGCACACACTCTCACTCACTCTCTGGCCTTGAAGGAGCTTTGGAGAGGACTGGCTGCCATAGAAATTACAGACCCCTGGTGGTGAGTTAAATCCAGACCTTTGAATTAGCTGAGCTGAAAGTGAATTTGGGTTTGAGACAGCCTTTGTTAGAGTTAGGGGGGTTATCCATTTTTCCTTTTTCCCTATTCCCTTGTCCTTGACTTTATTAATTTCACCTTTGCTGTTTATTTTATTCCCATTAAATAAAATTTGATTTGTTTGTAGGAAAGAGGCTGTTAGTCTCCTTTCTTATTGGCCTGGGCGAAATAACTAAAAAAGGCAGTTTGGAGGGGAGGAAACTTTGGACCTGTACGTCCCTCATTATTTTTTGAACCCCAATATTATGGTGAGCCACCCAATTAACTCTTCCCATATTAAATTTAGCCCCTACACACCCATTGTTCCTAATTTGGCCTCCTGGAATAAGAAAATAACAAGCCTAATCACTCTGCTCTAGGACAGCCTTCAGGTACTTAGAAACAGCTATTGTGCCCTACCCCCCCCAAAAAAAGTCCCACACTTCTTCTGTCTTAACATATAAATTCTGTCAAATACCCTATATTATGGTTTCTGCCCTTCCTGGTCACATTTTCCATAACACTGTAATTTGTTGAAATACTTTAGATGTGATATGCAGACCAGGACCCAGCACCTCAGAAGGATCTGAGCCTTGCATAGTACAATGGCACTCTCACCTACCATTTATTAGACCTCATCCTTTTGGCAAGTTCATAAAATACTATGTGGCCTTGTTGGGTTGACACCATTGCTGTCCTGAAAGGAAGATGTCCTGAAAAGGTCTTCTCTTGGAAGGCAGTGTAGGAATTCTCACCCACATTTTACAGGTGAAGAAACAGATTAGAGAATTGAACACTTGTCTAGTCAAATATTCTTTCCCATTCTGGATTGTGTCTTTGATTCCTGACTTCCAATCTGTTATTGTTGTTGCTGCTGATGCTGCTGCTTCTGCTGCTAATGTTGCTGTTGTTGCTGCTGTTGCTGTTGTTGTTTTCATTACAACATTCCAAGTTGTTGTCAGTCAGACAGTTAAGGAATAGCACTCCTACCCCTGAGTTTTAGCAGAAATCAATTTTGCATCATAGTCTAAGCATGGTAGAGACATCAGAAGCCATCTAGTCAACCTCATGACTTTAGAGATGAGGAAACTGAGCTCCAGAGGAAGTAACAGGATTTGTTCAAAGTCATTCAGATAGGATGGATCAAAGGTGGATTTGGAACCCAGGTGTCAGAACTCAAGATCTCTACCCTCCTCCTCCCACCTTCATTGTGGAGGCTCAGGCAGTGGGGAGAAAGGCATCTGAAGTCAAGAGGTTATCAGAGGACTGACCCTCAGCAATGAAGGTGGCACATTTATCTTTGCCATCACTTACCTCTTCTTTATCCTTTCTGTGCCAAGTTTCTTCTTCCCTGTCAAGTGTCCAATGTCCACTAGTTCTCCCCAATTCAAAGCCAAACCTAACCCTGCGTCACCTCTAAAACATGGGTGCCAGAGATGCTATCCCTTCTCCCACAGTGTCTAAGGGGGAAAAGAGATAGCATCTCTGTCTACACTCTATCTACATTTATTCTGACTGAAATGATATCCTTTTCCTCCGATGAATGGAATTAGGGGCATCAGCCAGAGGATGGGATAGAATATTACGTGGGTATAGGAGATAGCCTTCTTTGGAATAATGGGCTTTAAAGCTAGAAGATACACCACTAGATCATGTAGGGCAACTATCTCATTCTAAAAATGAAGAAGCCCAGAGAGGGGAAGTGAGGTCCCTGAGGGCACACAGTAAATGTTTATCTGAATTGGGATCCCTGGTTAAGTTTCCTGACTCCAGGTTCAAAGTTTTCCACTATCCTATACTTCCTGGTCACCCTAAATTCCCATATCCTGTCCCTTCATCCCCATTATCTCTACTTGTATGATTATATGGATATGATCTTTTTAGCCCCAGTCTGACCAGCTCTCTCCTTTTCCTTCCTCTCTGTATTCAGGATAAACTTGGCAGTGAGGGGTGTTCCCTCCTATTCAGTGGCTACTAACCACCCCTTCCAGACTCACTCCCCAAACTTGCACTGACACTAGAACATTGAGTTCCTTAGAGACACAACTGCTACTGAGTGTTCAGTGAGGGTGGCTATGCATAACACAGTAGCATGCCGGTCCCAACTGGTGTAATTCCCATTAAAGATCAATGAGTAGACTCAATCACCTCTTAGAAAAGTCATTTACTCAAATGGCAGAGAAAGAATACTAGTTTTTAAAAAGACTTGGGACATACACTCCCACAAAGATCAACAGAATTATCAGGTTTAGTGGATACAAACATAATTAAAATACAATGGTAGGGGGCAGCTAGGTGGTACAGTGGATAAGGCATCTGCCCTGGATTTAGGAGGTCCTGAGTTCAAATCCAGCCTCAGACACTTGATGCTAGCTGTGTGACCCTGGGCAGGTCACTTAACTCCAATTGCCTCACCAAAAAAAAAAATATATATATATATATATATATATATATATATATATATATATATATATATATATATATATATATATATATATATATATATATATATATATAAAATACAATGGTAGTGACACATTTGTGAAGGGATTGGTGACAGGCAACTCACAACTCTGGAGTATCAGGGCCTCAATTATTTTTATCTTTTTAGAGAATCCTCACAAAATTCACTGTGGATTAAGGTATCCATAACAGTGATGCTGTACTCATGGTGCTTTGGTTGGATGGATAGTTCATCTGGGCCTCCTGCTCAAAGAGCAAAACGTCTCTACTAGCTGGGTTGATCCACTGGTCATGTTGGACTGGGTAGATTCCTCATTAGGCAAGACTGCTGCTGGGCTGGAAAAAGGTTGCTCAGCCACTGGAATGGCTCCTCAAATGGTACAAGATCTTCACTGGCTGAATTGATCTGAAGGACTCTCTACCGCTTTAAGCTTTGGACTGGGCAGGGTGTTAATAAGCTCCTGTGTTCTTTCAGGAAGGACAGAGAACATTAGGCCAGGATTGACAGAAGCCTAGCCATGTCTGCTACCACAGGACTTTAGCTCTGAGGTTTGTCACAGCCAAGGAAAGACTTTTCTGTGGACCATTTCTTCTTGTTTCATATCAGGGTTCCCTCAGTGAGACACACTGCCCTAACTTATTGGGACCAATCAGTTCCGTTTCTCAGTTTCCATTTGGGCCTCATCCAAAGGAATAGGTACAGAGCCAGTATAAATCCCAGTCTAAGTTCATTGTCTTGAATGGCCTTTTCAAATGAAGTTAATCAAAGCCTGAAATCCCCTGCAAAGGATGGAATGACTTAAACTTGAAAAGGCTTCATCTTTACATTTCATTGCATCAATATTTGTCCCTTTATGGCCTTAGTCTCTGAAGAAAAGGACATTCCTCCCCTCCCTTAGACCCAGAAACTTCTGTAGGTACCATGTAAAAGGAAGAGCCATCATCCAAATCAATAAAATAAAGGTGTGGTTCTGTGATCAACCTGGCCTATCCGAGAGAGTCACCTGATGGAAGGTGGGGGAACTGGCTTCTCAGCCATTGGTCTTGTATGCTTCCCCCTGGTTCATTACTCAGCTTTTCATCAATTCCACCTAAGGCAATATCATATTTAGACATAAATCCTCTTTATGCTTTTGCTCCTCCCTTGCCTGTCCCTCCCCTCAGCCCCAGTCTTTTAAAGTTACCGTAAGGAAATATTTCTCTTCTCTCTCACCTATTTCTTTTTTCCCTCTGGCATATCCCAGTCGGTCCTGGCTTCTCTCCCTCTCTAAAAATTACCCTGATCATGGCTGATGGGGATCACTTGCCTGCTAATGACCCACCTGTATCAAGGAAAATGGGAGCTATGAAAGAGGAAGCTAGAGTAGACATGACAAAAAAAAAAAACCACACCATTGTGATCAACCTTTAAAGACCTTGAAAATGCAATGCAACCCTTTCAAAATCTGCACAAAATTCTCTAGTCCCATCTTCCCCTAATTAAGCTTGATTTCCCTCAAGCATCACATTCAGCATTCACTGCAACTAAGGCTCTCTCTCTCTCTCTCTCTCTCTTTCTCTTGCTCATTTTTGTCCCCTGTGTTCTTTCATAAGTGCTTATATTAAGGCACTACCATGTTCTATCAGTTTTTCCATCACAAACAAATGGAATTCCAGCTATAAGCTTGGTGAAACAGGCTGAAATATGGGCTGGTAAGGAATTGAAACACCATTTATTCCATTGTTTCTTGGGGAATAGCACCAAATCTCCAGCTGAAAGGGATGTCAGAGGGAGTTAGTCCAGCCTGACCAGGGATCCCCTCAACATTGCATCTGACAAGTGGCCGTCTAACATCTGGATGAAGACAACTAATCAAGGGGAACTCACTGCCTCCTAAGGCAGTGCATGTCATGTTCAGGGAGTTTTCATTGAAATGAAGGAAAGCTTTCCTTACCTCCAGACTAAATTAAACTCTTTATACCTTCTATCCATGGCTTTTGGTGCTGCCCTGTGGGGACAATAAAAGCAAATCCTTTTTTTTCCCCCATGACAATCCTTCAAATATGAGAATACAGTGATCTCTCTCTCTCTCTCTCTCTCTCTCTCTCTCTCTCTCTCACACACACACACACACACACACACACACACACACACACACACACCCCAATTCCACTTTTCTAGGTCCTTCATTTTACAAGAAAAGAAACTGAAACCCAAAGAAGTAGGTCACAAAGATAGCAAAGGATTCTAAGAAATCTGGTTCTCTGGCTACAAATGGACCTTTTTAGTATCCTGTCTCCTCAATGTGTGAGCTGTAGCAGATAGTCACACAGGTGCCTTCCAATTCTGGAGTGCTGTCATTAATTTTTTTTTCATAAAATCACAGTTCAGAGTTGGAAAGGACCTCCATTTTGCCTTAGAGTTACAAACTCTGTGTGTGTGTGTGTGTGTGTGTGTGTGTGTGTGTGTGTGTGTGTGTGTGTGTGTGAGAGAGAGAGAGAGAGAGAGAGAGAGATATCTCATGTAATGCCTAAAATAGCTCTAGGAAGTAAGCAGGGCAGTTGCTATTATTCTCCTTTTACAGATCAGGAAACTGAAGTTCCTCTGAGGAAGTGAATTGTATCTCATTTAGTAATTATCAGAATCACAGATCAGACAGACAAAGCCTTATGATTCTATATCTATAATACTTTCCCCTATACTGTGATCTCTTTGGAAATTGAAGGGTTTTCATGTCATTTCTTTTTGTTTCTTAAAAGTTTGGGACATAAATATACCCCTTCCACATATAACATACGTTCTTCCTTCAGAGAAGCCAGCCATGCATGAACCCCACATTCTGATCCACCTACTCCCAAACCTACTCCTTCTATTTGTTTTCTACTATTTCACTGGTCTTCCAATTTCCCCAAAGAGTATTACCCAAGGGTCACTCCTCACCTCTCTCTTCTTTCTCTATACTCTCTTTTGTGACCATCTTTTTCATTCTCATAATTTTATCTCCCTCCCCCCAACCATGCAGATAACTTCCAGATCTGTATATTTAGCCTTTACCTCCCTTATGAGCTCAGGACCCATACTTCCATGTGTTTAGGGGACATCCCTTGATTGTCCCACCAGACATAAAACTCAACATAATGGAGTTTGCTCTCTTTCCCCCAAATCTTCTCTTTATCCTGATTTCACTATTTCTATTGATGATACCACTCACACTTATGAACTGGCAATTATCATTCAGTCTTCTCTGCTCCTCATTTCTCATTTTCAATCAGTTATCAAGTCCTGTATTTCATATCTAGGACATTTTTCCCATCTCTCTGTCCCATCATCACTACTTCTGTGGCCACTACTAGAGTATAGCCCCTCCTTAATGAAAGCTTAGACTTAGCAATAACTTCTCAACTTCTTCCCTTTTCTGCCTTCAGTGTATACCCCATACTGCTGCTAGAACAGTCTTTCTTACGAACTTTCCTCTGCTAAGAATTATCAGCAAGGGGGCAGCTAGGTGGCGCAGTGGATAAAGCACTGGCCTTGGATTCAGGAGAACCTGAGTTCAAATCCAGCCTCAGACACTTGACACTTAACTAGCTGTGTGACCCTGGGCAAGTCACTTCACCCTCATTGCCCTGCCCAAAAAAACCAAAAAAATTAAAAAATTAAGAATTATCAGCAAGATTTCAGAACCATTTGCCAGAGTTTTAAGGCTCTCCATAATCTCCAGGCCTATCCTCCATGACTCCCCTATCCAGACAACTTGGATACTCCCTAACCCAGGACCCACACTATTCTGTCCCTTTTCTTTGCCTTTATCTATACTGTTAGCTAGGCCTGGAATGCCTTGCTCCTCCCCTTTATCTGTTGAATTTCTACATATGTTTTTTTTTCTTTTGCAGGGCAATGGGGGCTAAGTGACTTGCCCAGGGTCACACAGCTAGTAAGTGTTAAGTGTCTGAGGCCGGATTTGAACTCAGGCACTTCTGAATCCAGGCCGGTGCTCCATCCACTGTGCCACCTAGCTGCCCCCTCTACATATGTTTTTAAAAGTACAACTCAAAGGACACATTTTCCAAGAATCCTTCCTTGATCACTCTAGTTAACACTTCATTTGTACCTCCTTGATACATTTGTATGTGATACCATAAATATCATTATCTCTGTTAGATCTTGGCTGTGATCATCATGACGGAGGGATAGTAACCTATTTAACTTAAGTATATTCTAAAGAACTCTCCTCAAAGTTCTATATAGGCCTGGCTCTTAATAAGATTTTTCCTTCTTTTATTTTATTTTTTCTCAATTATATGTAAAAAAGTTAACATTCCTTTTTACAATGTTGAGTTCCCTCCATTTCCTCCTTTTTCCTTGAGAAGTCAAGTGATTTGATATCGTCTATACACGCGCAGTCATACAAAACATGTCCATATTAACCATGTTGCAAAAGAAAACACAGACAAAAATAAAACAAAAAAAAAGAAAGTTTTTAAAAGTATACTTTGATCTTCATTCAGATTTCATTAGTTCTTTCTCTGGAGGTGCATAACATTTTTCATGCTAAGTCCTTCAGAACTGTATTGAATCATTGTATTGTTGAGAACAGCTAAGTAATTCACAGTTGATCATTGTACAATATTTGCTGTCACTGAGTACAATTTAATAATATTTTCTCAAATAAAAAGAGAGTGCAATGGTCTCATTATAAGGGTTCTGTAGGCCCCTTACTCATTGATTTGGAACTCTTAGCCTAACATCTTGTGCCTTACTCAGATCTTAGAATAACCATGGGCTGTTGGAGGCTGTGTAGGTTGAAGGGAAATTCCACAGAGTCATCAAGAAAGGACCCAGACAGAGATAGTGTATCTCTTGTCCAAGGACTTAGTTAGCTGAATTCAAAAAGGCTAACTAGATAGTATTCTGAACAGTGATTCCATCCTTCACTATGTCTACTCTTAAAGGGTCATCTACTAAGCTACTGAAGGGTTTCAAGTTGTAGCTGTAATGGGTCCACCCTAGAAATGAAATGAGATACCCTGGAACTATGTCAGTATCACACCAAAGGGCTGTCTGTCTTTTTTTTCTCTTTCCTACAAGGGAGGTAAGAAGTACTTTTGTGATAATAATACAGTCTAGTTTGTGATACTCTCTCCTAACATTTGGGCAACTCTTTACCTTAGTAAGCCTTCATCTATAGCACAGAATCTTCCCTTCCTAAAATATTTCTGAATTGAAATCAGTGAATACTGGAAGTTGGGGGAATTGAAGGTCCCTTTGGGTTTTCCTTGATTTCAATGCCCCCTTTTTGAATCTGGAGGTCTCTATCTCTCTGTCTCTGCCCTACCTTTCTTCCTACCTCCCTCCCTTCCACCCATACTCCCAGCTTAGCTGGGCCATCATGCATCCTGCCACTCATAGGGGAAAACAGAGCATCTGCCAAATTTGCTTCTTTCTGTTTCCATTACTCCATCTAATTACTGAGGCAATGGACTGCTAAATGAGGCCTGGTGAATTGGAGGAAGGTATGGCCAGGGAGCAGACGGAGAGAGGGCTGGGTGTGACAAGAACTAGAAGGGGGACTAAGGACCAAGGAGAGCTCCCTCCATTCTTGCTGCCAGATGACAGGATATTTCAGCTAACTTGTCTATGAATTCTTTCCTCCAAATCACCTCCACTTTCCCAAAAAGGGAAGCACCTAGGCCTGCCAGATGAAATCAATTATCTAATTGCTACAGTCAGTTAAAAGAGAAATTAAATGGATTGTGAACATTAATAACAGGCTGTAATAAGACAAACTACCTCTTAATGATGCATAGAACCCTGATGAAAATAAATTTCCTTTTGTGGTCTGTGTATGTGTGTGTGTTTGTGTGTGTGCATGAAAGAGAAAAAATGTGTGTGTGTGTGTGTCTGTGTGTGTGTGTGTGTGTGTGTGTGTGTTGAAAGGAGGGGAAGATGGGAAACCATGAGGGAATTTTTATCTAGTGAATTAAAATGAATATTGATTGCATGGCTGATAATTAATGATAGCAATTTTTGATTAAAAATGAGTTCATTTAGCAAACAAGTGGAGTGTGGTAACATATTAAATCTATAAATAGGACCAGGAAGAATGGGACCTAGTTGTAAATACAGTAGCAGCAGGGAGCATTCTTACAAGAAAAGGCACCTCTTCCAGAATGGAAATGAACCACACTCTATGGTCTATTAGGACCCCTCCATGTTGCTAGTGTTCCAAGAGAGGACACATATTCTTGGCCACCAACTGATTGAACAGAACTGAGGAAGGCCCAAAGAAGAACCACTAAGGTTATTCAGGGATGAATGAGGAAGTCACATAAACAGATGGAGAAGAAAGGGATGTTTCTATCTGGCCCCAGAGGGAAGAACTAGGGGATGGATGAAAGTTATAGTAGGATAGGTTTAAGTTTAATGCCAGGAGACAAAAAGAAAAATTTTTAAATAGCCTCCTAATAATAACTGTCCAAAAGCAGAATGGGATGCTTCAAGAGGAAGTGTGTTCCCCCCATTGCTGGTGTTCTTTAAGAAATGACTACAGGGGCAAGTAGGTGGTGCAGTGAATAAAACACTGGCCCTGGATTCAGGAGAGTTCAAATCCTGAGTTCAAATCTGGCCTCAGACACTTAATACTTACTAGCTGTGTGACCGTGGGCAAATCACTTAACCCTCATTGCCCCCCAAAATTAAAAATTAAAATTAAAATTACATTAAAAAAATTTTTTTAAGAAAAATGGCTACCTGGGGAGTAGTTAGGTGGCACAGGGGATAAGTCACCATCCCTGGATTCAGGAGGACCTGAGTTCAAATCCAGCCTCAGACACTTGACACTTACTAGCTGTGTGACCCTGGGCAATTCGCTTAACCCTCATTGCCCTGGGGCAAAGAAAAAAAAAGAAGGAAAGATTAAAGAAAAAAGAAAAGTAAAATAAATGGCTACCTGAACACTCATCCTGTAGGCTATTATTAGAGATCCCTGTGCTAATATAAGTTCAACTAGACATTCTTTGGGGTCCCTATAACTCTGGGGTTCTGTCATTTATGGACAGAAAAAAATGTGGAGTGGGATATTATCAGCATTTACATTATCATTCATTGAACAGACCTGAGAGTGGGGGAGAGTGGTACATGGACCAGTTCACCAAAACCTACCATTTCAGAACTAGGAAGCTGCCTGAAAGCTTGAGGAAGGGGAGGTTGAATTTTTTAAAGGGGCCAAGGCAAATGATGGTCCTTGTTGTTTGTCCTCCATTCTCAAAGAGGACCATGACATCAGGGTGATATCATGACTTACACTGAATTGGACTTAAGTGAGGGAGGGCTGTGCAAGGTCACTAACCTCACTCTCTCCTCCAGAGCCATCTGAGTCCAGTGATAAGAGGATGACTGGAGATGGCCTTAGATGTTTAATGCAATTGAGGTTAAGTGACTTGCCCAGGGTCACACAGCTAGTAAGTGTCTGAGGTCAGATTTGAACTCAGGTCCTCCCAACTTCAAGATCAGTGTTCTATCCACTTCACCACCCAGCTTAAAGTGTTAATGGATTTTTAAAAAGGCTGAAGAAAGAGCTTTAAGATAAACTTAATTAAATGCCAGGGTGGCCAATGACCTGGGAGTGTTTATGATGGTAGTGTGGAAATTGGGGCATATCCCTAACCTGTGAGACTGACACCACCAGTTTTCTTGTTGAGAAATCACTATATGACAAAGTACTTGGTTGTCTGAGACAAGGTGTCAGTCCCTCAGTAATGGGTTCTGGGGAAGTACCCTGGGAGGAATAAGAAACACTGGATCCAGGGTTGCCAAACTCTTGATGTATGGAAAGAAGGTGTGACAGGTTCTGATGACCTGTCTGACCTGATTGGGGATTGAGCCCCCTCACAATTTTGCTGCTCAGTCTTAAAAACAGGCTCTAGTGCAAGGTGGAGTTTCCCCACACTATAAACCTCTGGCACAGGTAAGAGGGTTGCTGAAGGATGGCTAATCAGTGTGGAGTAGGTGGACTTGGGAAAGCCTTGTAAGCCCAGGGAGTTTAGCTGACTTGTTCAGAGTGCCACAGGGAGTCAACAACTCAAATCAAGTTAATACACTTTTACAATGCACCTATTATATGCCAGGCACTGTACTAAGTGCTGGGGATAAAAAGAAAGGCAAAGGCACTGTCCCTACTTTCAAGGAGCTTACAGTCTAATGGGGGAGACAAGATGCAAAGATCTATGCATACGCAGGGGAGATATAAATATAGATATAGATGGTAAATTGGAGATATTTTAGAGGGAAATTACCAGCATTGTGGGGGATCAGGAAAGGCTTCGGCAGAAGGAGAGATCTAAGTCTTGAAGGAAACTATAGAATCTAAGAGACAGAGAAAAGTCCAGGTATGGAGAAAAGGAGGAGTCTTGTGGGAGGAGGAACAGCAAGGAGGCCAGTGTCACTAAATCAGGAGGGGAATAAAGTGAAATCAAACTAGAAAGGTAGTGTCACAGGGGAAATGGGTGTGTGTGTGTGGGGGGGGGGGTCCTTAGGTATTCCTTTGTAAAGAATTATACCTTGCACATAGTCCAATTAGAATTAAAATGGTCTCTTTTTTTTGGTGCTAGAGAAAGTGACCAAGTAGAAATTCAAAGACTTTACCCCTGGGGAGGAGGTGAATTAGAAACATCTTCCTCAGAATAGAAGGAAGGCAAAAACTTTTATAAAGAATAGATGACTCTCAGGAATCTTTTCCCACCCCACCCCCAAAAGGAACTTTCCATTTTCAGGTGGTCACCCCATCAGTGAATGCTGGAGGTTGGGGGAAATGAAGGTCCCTTTGGGTTCTCCTTGACTTCAATGCCCCTTTTTTGAATCTGGAAGTCTCTATCTCTCTGTCTCTTGTCCTACATCCCTTTCTACCTCCCTCCCTTCCACCTGCTCTCCCAGATCAACTGGGCCATCATGCATCCTGCAACTCATAGGGGAAAACACTTACTTAATAAATGTTTGTTGACTGACTAACCCCAAGAAAGTAATCATTAAAAGATTTTACTCCTTATACACAGTGCTACACACACTTCATTCTTCTACAGTGGGATTTTCTACATGAAATTCAGAAGTGTAAATGTGAATGTGGATGGGAAAAATAGTTTGGGGGAAAAAAAAGTTTATTTCCCATCATCTCTGGGTATATTTTAATGACGCATGTACTATCTGTGACATGTAATTATCTCTCACATTTCCACAGTATGGTCTAGTCATAAAGTTCTTCCTATCCATGATTGAATTTTATCCTCCCAACAGCCCTAAGAGGGTGAATTTTAATTTCCATTTTATGGAGAAAGGTATAGAGGCCCAGAGAAGCTAATGATCTGTCCAGGACTAGAACCCAAGTCTTGCGATAGTAAATCAGAAGCTGCTTTCACTACAGCTGGCTGCCTGGAATGAGTATGAATCATTTCCTCCCCTAGATTAAAAACTCCTTGGCAACATGACCTTTACCTTCAACTTCATTGTATCTTCAATGGTGTTAAGTAGACTCTTATTTCTCTGCTTTCATTTTCAGTGATTTCTAAGACATTGACAACAATGGTGATGGTGATGCTTGATGATGATAACAATGTGGGATGATATTGTCCTGGACTTAGGACAGACTGAGGAGGTTTTTCCTGTGGAAAACAAAACAACTTGATATAGCAGACATATCAGTGCTAATAGGAAGAAGAACATTGAAGTTAATAGCAGGAACTCAAATGATAATCAGGTGTGCTCACTATGTTACTAGGACCAGGGATGTGATACCAACTGTTTCGAGTATCCTCCATCCCCAAAAGGCTGTAACTTTCTGGTTTTAAGTCCCCCCCCCATGTACCCATACATCTAGCCTCTATAAATGTATTGCCTGCCCTCCAGCTCCTGGAGGAAAATGTCTTAAACCTTTTCCTCCCTGAGAGACTAAGTCTTTGACTTTCCTCCCATTTACATTCCTTTGTGCCAAATAAAACCTTTTTTATTATCTCTGATTGGAACATGTGCAAGAGTTTATTCTTTAGTAGAGGGCTCTCTAGAACCAGATTCCACCATGATAATATCATACTTTAAGATTTTCAAAGCACTTTACATACATTATCACATTTGATCCTTATAACAACTCTGGGAGGTAGGTGGTGTCATTATCCCTACTTCACATATCAGGAAACAGGCTTGAAAAGGTCAAAGGAATTGCTGAGGGTCATGCAGCAATCAAGTATCTAATTCAAAATTTGAATTCAAGCCTTCCTAACTTCCAGTCTAGAAGTGGATCCACTGGAACACCTTGATCCAGGTGTAACATCTGGCTGCCTCTAGGCAGGAATGTCTAATGGTGCTAGCCACCTCTTGACCCAGAGGTGATTGGCTCCGTGCAGATTAAGACATATCTGTGTATGTATGTATGTACATATGGTATGTTTTTTTTCTTGGAAAGAGCCTGTGTAGAAACTTGTTTGAATATGCCTATTTATCACAAGAGTTATGCTCTGTCTTTATCATTTAAGAGTGACAGAAAGGGAAAGTGGATTTTTGTTAACTGGATAAAAACTAAAACTCAACTTAAAAAATTATGAAAAAGAGATGAGCTGTGTCATGTAGTAAAATGGGGCCAGTCAGAGTGATCTGGTATCTCTACAATGTCAGGAAGGAGGGAGAATGGACCCTGGAGGGGGGGTCCCAGTGCAACAAGAGGCTAAGAGAATCAAACTGTATCTTTAGAAAGAACTTCTGAATGACTGAGGCTTTAGATCCATTTAAGAATTCGCATGTTGGGAACTTCTGGGTGGACAAGTAGAGCTGAGAGTGCTGGTTTTGCCAATGAATAAAGATCTATCTTTCATATTTGGGGGAAAGAGGTTGTGACACTGAGCACTGTTCAGCAGGAATAGCTCCCACTTCCAGGTTGGCCAAGGGTTCTTTTCTCAGCACCTCAGTAAGAAAAGTAGTCAGTCAGTTGATAAAAATGTTTAGGGGGTAGCTAGGTGGTACAGTAGATAGAGCACTGGCCCTGGAGTCAGGAGGACCTGAGTTCAAATCCAGCCTCAGACACTTGACACTTACTAGTTGTGTGACCCTGGGCAAATCACTAGACTTAAATGGGAAAAACTTCCTGTAGAAGGGGATATTAGTTGATACTTGAAATGAGTCAAAGAAATCAGGTGGAGATGAGGATAGAGAACATTCCTGGCATGAAGGAAAGCCAGAGAGAATGTTAAAGATGAAGTATCTTGTTTGAGGAAGAGTAAGGAGGTCAGTGTCACTGGATTAAAGAGGATGTGTTGGGGAATAAGGAGCAAGAAGACTGGAAAGGTGATGGAGGGCTAGGTTATTAAAGGTTTAGAATGCCAAACAAGGGGCTTTGTATTTAATCCTGGAGTTGATAGGGAACCGAGTTTATGGAGTAGGGACGTGACATGGTTCAGATCTGAATTTAGAAAAATCACCTTGGTGGCTTAGTGGAGGAAGGACTGGTGTAGGGAGACCCAGCAGCAGGCTATTGCAGTGAAAACAGATTGTTTATATTCTAACAAATAGGAAAAAAGGTAATACAAAGACTTCTACTGTCCTTATTTTATAGATGAGGAAATCAAAAAGGGACAGGCATGGGGCAGCTAGGTGGCGCAGTGGATAGAGCACCGACCCTGGAGTCAGAAGTACCTGAGTTCAAATCCAGCCTCAGACACTTAACACTTACTAGCTGTGTGACCCTGGACAAGTCACTTGACCCCAATTGCCTCACTAAAAAATTAAAAAAAAAGGGACAGGCAGTGGCCCAATGTTAGTATCAGAGAACTAATGTAATCCAACTTCTGCTAATTCACATGTGGGTGACCATTCCTCATACTGCTCACTACCTGTCAAACATTCACCAATGCACACTTGCTGAGGCCTTTAAAATGCATCCTAGGAGCAATGTGCAGTTGTAATCCTCTGGGGGAAAGGATGGCATCAATATCTTTCCAAGAAGATCCAGAGCCCCATTAAGACTCCACCAAAACCAAGGCTCTTGGAATGGGGGAGGAGAGTTCTTGAGATCAAGCTGCACTAATTACTCAGTAGAAGCTTATGTCCTTTTTGGAGTCAGGGAGGCTGCTCATGGCTTAGTGAAGTCCATACACTTCATGGCATTTTCTCTGCAAAGCTGATATTAGATCTAGATCCAGATCTTACCTGCCAGGGCTGGAAATAAAGAACCACAGTGTTGCAGGAGACCAGTCCCCAGAAATAGCTTTTCCCAAACTCTCATAGCCATAGGACATTTGAAGCCTTGAAATACATGAACATAATCTATAAGTGCTGTCCCATGGAGCCCGAGGGTAAGAATGTTAGGGGAACTTGCAACCTGGATTGGGGGGGGAGGGACTAACTCACCCAAAGAATTGGAGGCTCATCATAAATCTTGTAAAATAAAAAGATTCATTAGAGAGAGGAATAGATGGCTGGGATACAGAATCACTATGGAGCCTGTCTCTATGGGTAAGAGGGAAGCTAGTCTTTTGTATGTTTACAAACAAAAGCTGTA
The DNA here is from genome assembly GCF_019393635.1 of Dromiciops gliroides. Classification (NCBI taxonomy): domain Eukaryota; kingdom Metazoa; phylum Chordata; class Mammalia; order Microbiotheria; family Microbiotheriidae; genus Dromiciops; species Dromiciops gliroides. Next base: position 298,023,721 of record NC_057865.1, on the reverse strand, counting down.
TGCAGAGCAACTGGGAGGGGCAAAACAACTGGAAGGGAAACCACTGGGAAGGTGGGCCTGGGTATGAATATCCCCCATCCATATCAGTATATCATCTTTGTTCCCTTTGTGCTCAGTGACACCACATTCCTGAGCATTCCTGAGGTGGGAGGCAAAACTGCTTTTCCCTTGGGAAAGTTTAAGGATTCCTTGGGGGTTGGGGTCCCTCATCCTATAACAAGAAAATCCCAAGAAAAGGAGGATTTGACAGATGAATTCTGTATCAAAATAAGTCAACTCATTTTTTTAAATACTCCCTCCGAAGGACAACTGTAGTGAATATATATATATATATATGTGTGTGTGTGTGTGTGTGTGTGTGTGTGCTATATAGTACTATATATGTATATATATACACATATATTCACTACACAAGTCACACATGTGTATATATACATATCGGTAGATAGATACATATATACATATAATCTCATATGAGAGGGAAAGTTGTCAGTGACATCTAAATTCCTTCATGGGACTGTTATTTGTCTTGCACAGAACATGAAGATTGTCACTTGGAAGAAGGAGTGAACATGTTCTGTTTGTTCTCAGAGGACACAACTCAGAACATAGGACAGAATTTGCAAATGGGCATATTTTTCCTTGTTATAAAAAAGTACTTCCCAAAAATTAGAATTATCCCAAAGTGAAGTGGACAATCCCATCAGGTAGTGCCTCCCCTCCTATTGGAAATTTACCAGCAAAGGTCAAATGATTGCTTTTTGGTCATAAATGCCTATATTCTGGAAGGGGAACCTGTTTATGCATGGGGTGACCCAAATTCTTCAAAGGTTCCACCCTGACCCAGAGATTCTGCATTTTTATCTCCCTCTTGTCATGGGAGGATTATGGGCCCCAGTCACCCCAACAATTCTCTTCGGGGTTCAAGGAACTTTTTCCTTAAAACCTCAGGGGTTTTCCCTTGAAATCAAGTAGGCCTCTCCTTGAACACAATCAAGGACACACACACACACACACACACACACACACACACACACACACACACACACAGGCACCTAACGGAAATAAGCGGCACAGATTGAACTGAGCATGCTCCAGGATCATCACCCTACATTCCAGTCATCCTAAGCATCTGGATGAGGTAATCCAGGAGAAGACCACCTGGAACCGCCCATCAGCAGACTGCTTAGACCCATCAGGACAAAGTTGACACCCACCACCAGATCGCTCATGAGGGATTCTTCCTACCCCAGCGAAATTCGGGAAGACCACCAGCCCCTCACCCAATAAGAGACTCTTACCCACCCTATCTAAACCCTATAAAATGGCACCCCACAAGTTAGCCGGGGAGGAAAGCGTTTTGTTCTGGCAAAACCTTCCTCCCGGCCGGTTTCTCTTGTACCCCAATAAACCTGTTCTCTTATTCCTAATTAGGTCTTGTGTGAGAGTGTAATTCTTTACAGAGGAATCCTAAGGACCCACATGCTTTCTCCTATAGGTTTCTCCCCCATATCATTTGGCGCCCGAACAGGGACACAGGAATTTTCTCTTTCCTCTTAGCACACAAAACTGGGGGGTGGGAACCTCCCTTCTGGGTTTCCTTTCTCCCTCTCCCACCTGACTCAACCTCCCGTTCGAGTCACAGAGAGGTAGAGAGAGGGTCAGCTTTTGCACGTGACAGCGGAGGGGCAGCCTGAGTTTCCCTCCCTCGACAAAAGCTCAAACAGACGTCTGGACCAGGCTTGGCACACAACCTGGAGGTAAGGCCCTACCTTCTGGGTTTCTCTTCTCCCTCTCCCACCTGACTCAACCTCCCATTTGAGTCACAGAGAGGTAGAGATGGTCGGCGTTTGCACGACAGCAGAGAGCAGCCTGGGGCTCCTAGATGTCCGAACCACTCTCAGACTACACGTTTCTGGGTAAGAACAGTTATGCTTATGTGTCTATCCCTTACCAGCTCTCTGCCCTTGGTTCAGACTATTCTCCTTAGACAGTAGTTATGGGACAGAAAGGGAGTGTTCCGAAAAATTCACCTCTGGGGTGCATCCTAAGAGATTGGACTAAATTGGAACTTAAAAACCTGAGAAAAAGGTGCATGATACATTTTTGTAACAATTTATGGCCACATTATCCTCTAGGAAGTGAAGGAAATTGGCCTGTACACAGCACCTTTAATTATAATACCATTTTGCAATTGGACAAGTTTTGCAGGCGTGAAGGGAGATGGACAGAGATTCCATACGTATCAGCTTTTATGAGTTTAAGCCAGAAGTCAAAGGGAAAGGATGAGGTCCCCTTGCTGGTTGAGAATCACGGCAAGTCCAAGCAATTTGCTAACCCTTCCGGCACCTACTCTGAGACCTCAGTCTCCCCTCCTCCTCAAACTCATTCCCTACCTATTTCTGTTCCACTCCTTCCCCGCCTGCTTCCATACCTATGGGTCAACCACAGTCATATCACTCTATGACTGAGAACTCTCCTTGCCCACCAGCTGATCTCAAAACCAATTCCCTGTGCCACACGGGGAGTGGATATCAGTCTCCTTCTATCCTGCTCTACCCCATTTACAATCTGGGGGAACTCCAATATGTTCCTATTTCTCCTGTTTTTTCCATTCAGCCGACCCCATCTGCTTTACCTAATCTGAAGTCACCTAAGGCTATCTCCCTTTCCCCATCTCCACCCACGCTGCAGCCAAAGACTGTTTCCCCTCCCCCACCTACTCCACAACCAAAGGCTGTCACCCCTCCCGCACTGGGCCCTCCGCCTAATCCTCTGTCTCCACCTGAGCTATCTCCCCAAGCCAGGTCCTTACCAGCGTCTCCCACTGCTTCCCTGCTTCCATTAAGGGAATTTCCCATTGGGAAGGGCACAACATTAAGGCATGCCCCTTTTTCTATAAGCAGGTTATCTCAGATTAAAGAGAAATTGGGGAGCTACTCAGAGAATCTCACAAAGTTCATAGATGGCTTTAAGTCTGTGACACTGGAGTTTTACCTTTCCTGGACCGATCTGCAAATTATTCTTGCCAGCTGTTGTACCCCTGACGAGAAAAAACAAATTTGGGACCTGGCGGTACAAGTTGGGGATGAACACTCGCAGGTTGGAAATTGGGTTGGGGTCCCTGGTTTTACAGCTGTCCCGGTCATAGAACCAAGATGGAACTATGATAACAGGGAAGACAGAGCTCGTAGAAAACACATGGTCACCTGCCTGGTTGAGGGAATGAAAAGGGGTATTAAGAAACAAGTCAATTATGGAAAGGTGAGGGAGATAACACAGGGGTCTGATGAAAATCCTGCTGTCTTCATGAGCCGCTTAGCAGACTCTCTGAAGAAATATACTAATCTAGACCACCAAAGAGATGTAGGAATAACTGTCCTCAATATTCATTTTTATCAGCCAGTCTGCTCCTGACATTAGGAGAGAACTCCAGAAGTTAGACTGGGGTCCCCAGATCCCATTCTCACAACTCCTTGATATTGCTTTTAAGATTTTTAATAACAGGGACCTTGCAGTAGCCAAAGAGAGAGAAAAGATGGCACGTGCCCGCTCCATATACCAAGCTTCTATAATAGCAGCAGCCGTCACCACATCTGCTACCAGCAGAACTCTGGCTGGCCAAGATTCTGGCAGCTGCAGTAAACCGGCACACAGAAGTGGGGGACGCGCATGAAGGTGAGGTCAGCTCTCCTACCTCTTTGTCCTCAGGGCAGCACCCAAGAGATCAGCTCTGCAGCTTGCTCTCCTGGCCAGCACCTTGTCAGGCCCATGGCCAAGCTGGACATAGGAGGCAAGCCAAGGAATGGTTTTGGGGCGACCTCTGTCTTACTCTTTGGTTCAGGTCCTAGTATGCAATCAAGTCACAAAGTGGGGATGGGATAAAAGGACCCTAAATGTAGACAGACACTGCCTATCACAGAATTAGGCTTGAACTCCCTCCTGTAAAGCAGGCCACACCCTGTCCTGCAAAAAGGTCCCACTTGACTCCTGATCTGATAAAGTCCCTTTTCCTTTTTGCGCTGGTCAGTTTTAATTTTTTTTAAGTCTGTTCCATCTAGGCTCAAGGATTCATGGCAGATACCCATTGGGCCTATGTGTCGACTCTGGACTCTCTGGGCCCCTCACAGCTCTGCGCACTCCAGGCCTTCTCCACTTCTCTCCCCTCCCCTTCCCTTGCGGTGATTTCTTCGACCCCTGGTCAACATGAAGCAGTTTCAGAAGAATCTTCGTCCCCTTTCCTTATATATAGAGAAGTGGGGAATGTCATGGGGTGCAGAGAAACCCAGAAGTTCTCTGGGGCACATCAAGGAACCTTCTCCTTGAGAAACTAAACCAGAGGACAGATAACGCCTAGAGAGATAAGCTGAACCAAATCAGACTGAGCTAGCTTCGGATTCCTACCCTTCATTCTGGTCTCCCTTACCCTGGGGAGATAAATGTGGGTGTGGCTGTGGATTTTGTTTTCTGAAGAGGGATCTGTAGCCACCCCTCACCGAATTCCTCTAGTCACTACCAGTGGGGGATGGTCCTCCACTCCTCACCCAATTCCCCCAGCTACCACCAGTGGGGGATGGTCCTCTCTCACTAAAGGAACTTTTCATGGGCAGATGGTCCACCCCCATCAGTCCTCTATAAAAGTACCTTCCAGTCTCCTGTTTGAGGAGATTTGGTACCTCTGAGCCATGTGCTTTATGCCAATCTCCCCATGAAAGTCCAAGGATTTCTTTCATGGTTTCCCTCCCCCCACCCTTCCCTTCCCTTGCTCCTAAATAAACTATCACCTTATTCTAACTACTTTTGTGTGCAAGAGGGTGTAATTCTTTAAAGAGGAATTCCTAAGAACCCCAACCCCTGATCTAACCCGTACCCCACTTCCCCCCATATCATTCTCCCAAACTGTTGTTCTTAGTTCTGCCTTTTAAGGACAAGTAGGAACATGTTGTGTTTTTTTTTTCTTTTTTTGTCCTACTGAGGTCTCATAAAGATGTAGAGAATTCTTTCTTATGGTCATTAGTTGGAAGTTGGGAAATCCCTTTTGAGAGATGCTGTAATCTTAATTGACAAGGGTCATAATTTGGAAAGAGGTTGGCTAAAGTAATGGTAGAATTCTCTTCAATGGTTGTGGTTCTGGGGTTAGAAATCACATTTATTTTACTATCCCTCACCAAAAAAAAAAAAAATGTCTTCACTAAATATCTGTTGGTCAACTTGGTAAAGCTGATGGATACTCTGTCCTCTCATGGCTTCCCAAGAATTTGAGATAACCGATAGATACATGTTTTGGAGAATTGCAAATGGAGACAAAATGGATGTATAACTTCCTCTTGGAGGAGGAGGCCTTTTAACAGAGAATCTCAAGACAAAGGGCCAATGACTGGGCTGTTCAAGAAGAAATTATGCTTGGCTTAACTAGGTATATTTGATAGAAAGGTTTGTTTTTTAAGGAAAGGGAAAATGAGAGGGGAAATAGATTTCTTTTGTTAATTGAAAACTATAATTGTCTTTTAAAAGAGACTAAAGGAGAGAAAAAAATGGAGGAGACCATAATAATTCTCTGAAAGAAAATACCTGAAAGGGGAAGGGGACTAAGCTGGAATTCTGTCAGGAATCACCATCTACCAAGAAAGAAGAAAAATTTAGCTTTCTCCCTTGGTTTTCAAAATCACAACATTTAACCATCTCCAGTCATGTGGCATCTTTTCTGTTCTCCATCTTTTTTTTTGGCATAGCTCTTTCATATAGATATATAAGCATATATTTGATTTTATATGACAAAGATCTTTTCCCCATCCCCTCTTCCTAACAAATCTTCCCATGTATCAAAGGTTTAAAAAAGGGGGAAAAAAACCCACAGATGTATAAATCAACCAATACTATGGTGCTATCTATGAATATATGCTATATTCATCATTCTCAACCTATGTAATGGTGGAAGGGTGATGCATTTTTTTTCATATTGCCCTAGAGGCCAAGCGTGGTCATTATAATTAACGAAGTGCAGTATTTTTTAATGTTTTTCCTGCTCACGTTGTTGCTTACTTCTCACTGTATCAGAACCTAAATATCTTCCCATCTTCCTCTCAATTTTTCATACTGTTTTTATTTTAAACAGTGAAATAATCATCCATTACATTCATGCTTTGTGATTTGTTTAGCTGTCCCCCATTTGCACATCTGTTAGTTCTGTCTGGAATCCTGAAATATCATGGGTCCTGACTTGATTACTTAATGTCACTGAAAACAACTCAGGTCTCACTCACCCCATCTTTATCCTTACTAACCATTTTTCTTGTCCAAACCAAAGATTTTTCTCTATTCTAGGTTAAAAAAAGAAGTAAAAAGAGATGTCGAATAACTTTGCCAAAGTATCATTTATTACCTTCCTATTCTTCCTGTTGGCCTAGTATAACTCTAACAAGCAATATAAAGTGAATCTGTGCTTTCATTGGCAGAGGGAACTCTGTGAGTGTGGAAGTGAGGAAACTTCTTCTATCACCGCAGGTTGGTGACTTCTCTGCAAATCATAGAGTGACTGCCTAGACTGCTGAGAAGTTAAGTGACTAGGCCAGGATCACACAGCCTCTATGTATCAGAAGTGGGTTTTGAACAAAGGGCTTCTTGGTTTCAAGGCCAGTTTTCTGTTACTTACTCTTCTACACTGCCTTTCATGCCTTTAACAAAGTCCTTTGAACTGTGGTTGAACATTCACATTTTGATATCTGCTCACATTGGACTTAGCCCTCAACACTCTATTGTATTTTCTCTGTGGGTGTCTCTGGCACCCATTCCATAGTAACATTCCCTCCATTCCATTATTTCAGTATTTTTGAAAAGCTGAGTCCATCCCTGAACCCCAGCTACCTAATGGAGGTATATTTTCTACACTCATTTCCACATGACAATGCTCCTGCCTCTTCAATTCCAACCTACTGCTTCCTGTCCTGCCCCATGGTGTCAGGTAGAACAAGGCTGATCTCTTTTCCATACAACATCACTTAAAATACAGGAAGGTGACCATTAACTAACCCCTGGGTATTCCCTTCTCCAGCTTAACCATCCTCAATTCCTTTACCTAATTCTCATGTGACTGTTACCTGATTCTCATGTGACCTTGTCTCTTTTCCCATCAATGCCCTGGTGTCCTCTGGATACTTTCCATTTTGGTGATTTTCTTCCTACAATGTCCAGCAGTGAGCTAAATGCTCCAGATGGAGTCTAACTGGGACCAAGTCCAGCAGGATTTATACTTCCCTTGTTCAGAATCATGCATACCATTAACAGTCTGAGTTTTGAGGAACTGCCATGTTCCATTTATGACATACTGATCTACATGTCATGGGCCCCTTCCCATAGGTCTTTGTCACATACCAGCTTTCTAGCTATGCTTGGCCCTTGTCCTACCTACAACTGCTCCCATCCTGCCAAAGGATTGACCAGATGTGGAAACCCATATGAGCCTGGGCTCATTCTTTCCCCGGATTCAGATAGTGATTTCTGAGTTGGGGACATCAGAAAGACTACAGCTGGACTACATGCTTCCCCTCAGTAAGGGGAGAGAGCCATTGGCTTGTCTTCCTGAAGCATCAGGCATCTGATAGATGTTCAAGATGCTGTAGAGTAAGAACAAAGTGGGGGGCAGCTAGATGGCACAGTGGATAGAGCACTGGCCCTAGATTCAAGAGGACCTAAGTTCAAATCTGGCCTCAGACACTTAACACTTACTAGCTGTGTGACCCTGGGCAAGTCAGTTAACCCCAATAGCCACACACACACACACACACACACACACACACACACACACACACAAAGAACAAAGTGGGAGAGAGAAGAGTCATCCATAAGCAAACAGCAGAGTTCAAAGAACAAGTGAACTGCATTCTGGGGCTCTGGAAAAAGACCACTATCAGGGGCAGATGGTGGGGAGGGGGTTGAGTTCTTGACACATGTCAACCTGAAAATGAATGAAACAATTAATATAACAGAATTAACATCTTTAATCAGGGCAGAGAAGTTATAACACAGAGTATCACAAAGCAGATTGCTAGGAATACCCAAAGATGGGGACTCTGGACAGAGTTTATACAAGGTAACAGAAGAGAGAGAGGGAAAATATTGCCTCTGGGTTAATTTAACTCATAGTTTCACAAGGTAAGTTGTTTTACACAATAAACAAAAGTACTTAAAGAAACCTTGGGAATCTCTACAGGGGAGAGTTTTGGGAGATCTACAAAATCATCAGAAGCTAGAATTTACAAAGTCTGGTCAGCCCCAGGCAATTCATTGGCCTGGGAATGGAGAATCAGTGTGAATCAGTCAGTTCTTAGCATATTGTGTTTGCCACATGAAATTGGCAGCATTCAACTTCTTGCTGGTTCAAGTGGGGTTTAGGTGAGGCTGGTCTTTGAGTCAGAAGATTTAGAGATGAAAAGTATGTTAAACACCATGTAATCCAACCCATGTGTGCTTTAAGTGAGGGGTCCAAGTCACTCAGGTAGCAGGTTGCCAAATTGGACTTTGAGTCCAAGTCTGACATTTTTCACAAAATGATTCTGAACTTCAGTTGAACAAGCCAAACTCTGAATCCCTTTATATAAGGGTTTTTGTTTTCTCTTTCTGCTTTATTCCAACTGCCTCAGTGCTTCCCTTTCCACTGGGTAACACTTAACCCCAAGATAGGAATAGAGACTTACCCTAAAATGGGAATATGCATGTGTGTAAATGAGCTCTTACATTTTCCCTTGCCTATTGTTCCCTAAGCAATGCAATTACCCTCATTGGGGAGGAAAGAAAAGATCTCCAAAGGCCTGTCATTAGTAATGCATAAAGGGAAGGATAATGAGTATTGAGAAGGGAAACATGCTAAAGTCCCAAGGTTCTCTGCACATGAGGATCTAGGGAAGGGGCTGTTCCTGGACTGGCAGCTTTTTTTACTTTTTAATAAGAGGATCAGAGCCAATTATTCAGTAGAAATTTAATAAATACTCAGATAATGTTTCTCGGGTGGTACATTCCCTGTGACTAGGGAGGCAAACAGCTTGAGTTTCTGTGGGCAGAAACTAGATTGACAAAATCACACCCCCACCCCCACCCCCACCCCCGTGTATGTATGTGTATGTATGTGTACATGTGTACTGTGTGTATACACTACACGCAACACAAATGTTATCATACGTGTACATATATGTGTGTGCATGTAATGGTTATTCTGTGCATAGCTGCATGTGTACACACACGTGTATAAAATCACAAGATCATTGATTTTCAACTAGAATGGATCCCAGAGGTCATAAAATCTGTCCCTACATTTTAGAGGAGAATGTGACACAGAGAGGTTAAGCAACTTGCCTAGGATAACATGGGTATGGGCCACAGTCATGATGTGAACAGATAACTTTAGGCTCCTTCCATTGGGTCATGTGACCTCTTTGGTGCATAGGTTCTACTCAGGAGAGTCCATCTGTCTATCCAAAGTTATGGGCAATAGTCAATTAATTATGTGCCAGGCACTGTGCTGAATGTTGGGGATACAAATGAGAAAAAGAAAGACAATCTCTGCCCTTAGAGAGATTAACATCTAATGGGGGAAGGAAATATACATGAGGAAGCTGGGGAGGGGGGGAGGACCAGAGGATACCACCCAGGAGCATGACATGGAGTTGAAACCAAGCAAAGCAGTAGATGGAAAATAAAGAGATAATCTGGATATTAGGTATTCTCTATCTAAATGGATTTTTCCTGACTGGATGGTGAGATCAAACTCTATTGGGTGATAATGTTTCATTGTAAGGAGGCTCTGCAATGCTCCAGGACTTGGTGCAAACAGTATGATATCACCTGGAAGCAAGAGTATCTAGAACAGTTGATTTTCAGATGGGAATCCCTTTTCAATATGGACTTCAAAATGTAGTGGAAAGATTCTAGTTCCCCAAATGTGAATTCTTTTTCTGACCTTGCACAAGTCTGCAACCCCTCTGTACCTCAGTTATTTGGTTATTATTATTATTTTTGAAAAATTATGGAATTGAGTTGTATGACTTTAAGGCCCCATCCAAACCTAAATCTATTATACATACATGGTATACTGTAGAATATCATTTATGAAAGCTATTCTGTGCTCTTCAAAAACACCCATCAAGAATATCTTCAATATATGTGTACATTATTTTTATATCTTTGTTAAGTATAGATGGGATGGTTGGCCTGTCACCTGGTAATTGTCAGTGTTCTGTAAGTTGTCTTTTTTGGCTATAATTATGTTTGAAATTGTTTCTTCCCTTTTGGTATCATCCTTAGCTTCAAACTTTTAATATCTTCCTAATTCTGTGGCCACCAGTATAGTCCCATCCATGTACATTTGGTCTAATCCAACTATTCTGCTCTTATTTATGCTCTTCAGCTCCATCACTGCCTCCTTAATAATCACTTCTGGGACCATGATGTTAAAGTTCAATCCTGTCACCTTCTCTACCTTTCATTTCATCAAAAGTTTGTTATAAAAATTTTTGTAGATCTTTAAAATTCATATGTATTTGTTGTCACCTTTCCAGTTGCATCCTTAATTATACTTAAAGATAACTTGATTTCAGGGTTTGTAGTACAGATCAGAAAACCTTCTAAAATGTAATGTATGGGGGTTGGGCAGCTAGGTGGCACAGTGGATAAAGCACTGGCCCTGGATTCAGGAGGACCTGAGTTCAAATCCAGCCTCAGACACTTGACACTTACTAGCTGTGTGACTCTGGGCAAGTCACTTAACCCTCATTGCCCCACAAACACACACACACACACATGCAAATAAAATGTAGTATATGATCTGTGAGAATCCTTTTGACAGAAAAATTTGGCATCATTCAGTCAACATGGCAATGAATCTCATAAGACATAGATAGGCTTGTTCTCTGACAATAGATATGATCATACATCAGATAAACAATCTATCACAAAATTACAACTCATTAAAACCTTCTGGAGCCTCTAAATTGCTAGCATAGACTTCCAGAAGCCACAATTATCAATAGCACAATGAGATAAGCTGTTGGAAGTATATTTCCATAGGATCCCAGACTAAGAGTTGATTAAGATCTCAGAGAACAGATAGCACTAGTCTACACCTTAAATTTTACAAACTAGGAAACTGAGGCCCAGAAAGTTTAAATATTTTTGCTAAGGTCATAAAGCAGTTAGAAATAGGGCATATATTTGTTAGCCTGAAAATTAATGAAATAATAAATATAGGAGAAATAAGGCAGAGAAGCTATAACTCAGAGTATTGCAAAGCAAGATTGCTAGGAATACCCAAAGATGGGGACTGAGGACAGAGTTTATATGGGGTAA